>NW_026015540.1:5000-17500 GCF_020379485.1 Brassica napus
CTTTTGCATGCTACAAAGGTCGGAGTTTCGTGGTCTAAACGGATGTCTACAGCAACTTTTGATCAACACTTGACATCCTAAACTCTTTGTTGACATATTTTTGATGTTTCCTTTCAGAAAACTTTCTTCAAAAATATTAATTTTTGCATTTTTGGCTTCTCGGGTGATTTTGGCTGTCCGTGGGTGATTTTGGCCCACGTGGGCTGTCTGTTCAGTACACACGGACGTCCGTGTGTGTCCGTCAGCACACACAGGACGTCCGTGGCCATCCGTCAGCACACACAGGACGTCCATGGCCGTCCGTCAGCACACACAGGACGTCCGGCTGTCCATCAGTACACATATCAGCACGCTCCGTGGACTGTTCGGGTGATTTTGGCCCACGTGGGCTGTCTGTTCAGTACACACAGGACGTCCGTCAGCACACGCAGGACGTCCGTGGCTGTCCGTGTGTGTCCGTGTGTCCGTCAGTGCACACAGGACGTCCGTCAGCACACACAGGACGTCCGTCAGCACACGCAGGACGTCCGTGGCTGTCCGTGTGTGTCCGTGTGTCCGTCAGTGCACACAGGACGTCCGTCAGCACACACAGGACGTCCATCAGCACACGCAGGACGTCCGTCAGCACACGCAGGACGTCCGTGGCTGTCCGTGTGTGTCCGTGTGTCCGTCAGTGCACACAGGACGTCCGTCAGCACACACAGGACGTCCGTCAGCACACACAGGACGTCCGTCAGCACACGCAGGACGTCCGTGGCTGTCCGTGTGTGTCCGTGTGTCCGTCAGCACATGCAGGACGTCCGTCAGTACACACAGGATGTCCGTCAGCACACAAAGGACGTCCGTGGCCGTCCGTCAGTACACAGAGGACGTCCGTGGCCGTCCGTCAGCACACACAGGACGTCCGTCAGTACACAGAGGACGTCCGTGGCCGTCCGTCAGCACACACAGGGCGTCTGTCAGCACACGCAGGACGTCCGTGTGTGTCCGTGTGTCCGTCAGTACACACAGAACGTCCGTCAGCACACACAGGACGTCCGTCAGTACACACAGGACGTCCGTCAGCACACACAGGACGTCCGTCAGTACACACAGGACGTCCGTCAGCACCACAGGACGTCCGTGGTCGTCCGTCAGTACACATATCAGCATGCTGGCCCTTCCTGTGGACTGTTCGGGTGATTTTGGCCCACGTGGGCTGTCTGTTCAGTACACACAGGATGTTCGTCAGCACACGCAGGACGTCCGTGCCTGTCCGTTAGCACACACAGACTGTCCGTGGACTGATCCGTGTACTGAACTCATATCAGCATGCTGACCACACATATCAGCATGCTGGCCCTTCCCGTGGACTGTCCGTGTACTGATTTTGGACAACTGATGCACCATGTCAGTACACATATCAGCATGCTGGCCCTTCCCGTGGACTGATCCGTGTACTGATCCGTGTACTGAACTCATATCAGCATGCTGACCACACATATCAGCATGCTGGCCCTTCCCGTGGACTGTCCGTGTACTGATCCGTGTACTGAACTCATATCAGCATGCTGACCACACATATCAGAAAGCTGGCCCTTCCCGTGGACTGATTCGTGTACTGATCCGTGTACTGATCCGTGTACTGAACTCATATCAGCATGCTGACCACACATATCAGCATGCTGGCCCTTCCCGTGGACTGTCCGTGTACTGATCCGTGTACTGAACTCATATCAGCATGCTGACCACACATATCAGCATGCTGGCCCTTCCCGTGGACTGATTCGTGTACTGATCCGTGTACTGATCCGTGTACTGAACTCATATCAGCATGCTGATGTTGTAGGCACAGGGGGGGGTAACCCACAAATTGATAGAGGTTGGATCCAAGCTACAACCTGAGAACAATGAGAACCGATTTTTATGAGTTTTTAGAGTTTTATAATGCAAACAGAAACAAATATGAATATGAATCAAAATGATAATATGAATAAAAACAAATAGAAAAGGGATAGATTGATGGAGATGAGATCTTTGTTGCTGGATGTGTATCACTCTCAACAAGGATCAATGGATGGGAGATGAATGAAGATGGAACCGGTCTTGCTGGATGTGTATCACTCTCAAGATCGATTAATGGATGGAGATGGGATGATGGACGCCACAAAGCTCTGTGAAAGGAGGCCTTGATAAGTCTGGATGCTCAAGAGCTGCTTCTCACAATACTCTAAGACTTAGAACAATAGTTTTGAGAAACTAGAAAAACTGTATTTTCATTCATAAAAGTTCAAGGGTATTTTACAATGAAGAAACAACTTGAGCTTTATAGGCTCAACTACTGGGACTCTCTAACAGTCATAAAACGACATAAGGAAACTAATAAAGTCGAAATAATAAACTTGAAAGCAAAGGAATTGATGGCTCCATGAAAACTAGCCGTTGGAGGCTTTATGATGAGAATCTTGGGCAAATGAATGTAGATGGTGTTCTCCTTGTATCTGGACGGTTTGAGGGGATAACTAAGCTTCCTGGGAACCTTCTTGATGGTTTGGAGGGTGCTGAGGTCGTGCCTAATCTGAAGGAAAAAGAGCTGTTGGAGCTGGATGGCAAGAAGCTCCAAATAAGGCAAGTTGGGGTTAATGAGGATCCTCCTGATCCTATGTGGGCTGGTGCATGGAAAGAACTTGTCTGACTCTTCTGGACCATTGGATAGACTTCCTGAATGCATAGATATATCTCCTGGTCGCCAATGTCTGGTTTGAAGCTGATTGAACCGGTTAGCTTCCAATTGAGGCAAGTGTAGAACTGGTTTGACCGGTTTTGGAGATTGGATCATAACTTCATAATTCCGTGGACATTTCTCCTGATCTTGGGCTTTCTGGAAAGATGATAAACTCCTCTTGACTCCTATAATGAGCTTTGGTTCAGGCCGCTCCTTACTTGAGCTTAAATCTCCTTCTAAAGTCGGATACTCGCAGATGGACCGGCTGAGAAACCTCTGGGTTGTAAAATTCATAACTTCTTGCTCCGTGAATATTTTGGCCCAATTCCAATTGGCCTGGACTTCTTCTTGAGTGTAGAATCCATAAATATTAGCCTCGTGATTTAAACCCTCCTGGTTTGTAAGATATGGCATTTTTAGTGCACGTATGTCCTGGTTTGCGCCTTGGCTGGTTGAGTAGGGCTTTGGGTTGACCTCCGGTTCAGTTGCTGATCTGATGACCACATCATCCCCTCCCTCTTGACAAGGTTTCGACCTCGAAACTGTATAATCTGCACCAAGATAGAGCAAGTCAGCTTTCATTCTCTTTTGAGATTCTAAAGCCTTACCTTGGTATTGTTTTGGTTTTGCTTCTTTAAGCAATATGGACTGCATTGTGTCTTGAACCATCTTCTGGTTCATCACAGGTGTGGCGCCTGGTGGATCCTCTCCTTTGAATTCATGCTCCTTAGTTCCTGTTACATCACCCTTTGACAAAGACAAGTGCATTATACAAGAATTTGGAACCAATATATCAGATTGAATAAAACTATCACTTTTCATAGATAATTCTGTTTTCTCTTCTAGTGATGTTTCTATCAATGCTTTCTTAGTAGGACAAACTATAGCATAGTGTCCTTTCTTATGACATCTATAACATGTCTGATATTTCAAATCCTCAGAGTTAGAAGACTTACCTTGGCTTGATGCCTCTTCTTTCTTTGGGTTTGAAATCTCATCATTCCTTGGACTTAAATCATGAAAAACTTTTAAATCCAAAAAGGACTTTGAGATCGTGTCTTTCTTGACTTCAGGACCTGTCTTATCATTCTTGGACAAAGACAAGTGACTCATACCAGTGGGAGATGATTTACAAACAAATTTATCAAGTATAGGACTTACCTTGGCCTTTTCTTGAAAAATCAGTTTGTCTGGTTTTTGTTTGTGTCTGGCCAATGTGTCTTGGCTGACAAACTTCTTCTCCTCCATGGTCTTTGGGACCTCAATAGGTTGGTTTTGATCATAGAAAACCGTGGGCTTCTGGTTTGGCCGAATCTGGTCTTGATGGATCAAGCTTCTATGACCTTCTTTTGGTACATCTTTTCTTGCTTTTTGGAACCATGAGTTGGATACCTCCTTGGATATAGTTCCTGGATTTCAGAACTTGTAATCTTTGGTGCAAACTCATATCTCATGACTTCCTTAAGAGCTCTCCATGTTTTGATAGTTGGCTCCTTGTAAAACCATCTATCACCTTCTTCTTGTACCCACCATTCAAAGGCATCATCTCTAAGTTGTTCAATGGCATAAGCAAGCCTCTCTTCCTTCAAGATGTTGTTGAAGTGAAACCATTCATCAAGGTTCCTCTCCCATATTAGATAACCTCTTTTTCCTGAAAATGTAAAGAGTTTATTTTTATCAGCAAAAGAGTTATAATTAAATTGAGAATTAACAACATGATGTTTGTGGGTTTGAGAAGTTGGGGTTTGATTGATCCTTGAAGGATCTGGTGGCTTGGGCTCGACATAGACAGCCTCTGGAGCATCTCCAAATCTCCTTTCTCCTGGTTGTGGACGTTGGCCTTGTGCCTTCTTTCTTTTCCTCAGCTGTGCAATCAGATCAACCTCTTGCAAAGCTGTCAAATGTTGGTTCTCTTTGGCCATCTGACAGTGGCCGTGTGTTTCTCCTACCATGGCTTCCTGAAAACACTCTCAAAGATCAAGTGAAAGATATGGGAAGGTCTGGTCGAACCAAAATAAATCAAGTGCACAATGCAATTTAAACTAAACCGAGAAAATATGCAATTATGAACCGAAATGAAATAAAGTATGCAAAAATTATTTTTCTTTTGGTTTTCTCAATGCAAACACGAAATGAATCAATATGATATGATAATAAACACAAATGAAAAGAAAATATGGAAAGCAAACTAATGCTGATATTTGTTTTTTTTTTTTTTTTAAATTTTCTTTGATGCAAACAATTAAACCACTTATGCAAAAGATATAAACTAAGCTTGAAAATATTTTATTTTTCTTTTCTGATGCAATCACGAAATGGACCAACTAATATGATATGAAACAATAACTAGGATGATTTCTTTTGGCTTTTAAATTTATGGATGCAAATGAAAAGGAATCAAATTCAAAACAGAACTTTTTATGGGATTTTCTTTTTATGGAAACTAATGAATGCAAACACTTTTCTTTTGGGATTTTCGATTTTAAATGAATCAAACAAAACTTTTCTTTTCTTTTTCGTGGCACTTAGCAGAATGAACAGCAAGAACACAAACAAATGCAGAAACAAAACTTGAAACAAAGAACAGTTTTTATGGATTTTCGGTTTATGATAAAAAACAAATGCAAACAAATATGAATGATGCAAGGATAGAGTGACCTGATTCATGAGCTTGAGCTCTGATACCAAAATGTTGTAGGCACAGGGGGGGTAACCCACGAATTGATAGAGGTTGGATCCAAGCTACAACCTGAGAACAATGAGAACCGATTTTTATGAGTTTTTAGAGTTTTATAATGCAAACAGAAACAAATATGAATATGAATCAAAATGATAATATGAATAAAAACAAATAGAAAAGGGATAGATTGATGGAGATGAGATCTTTGTTGCTGGATGTGTATCACTCTCAACAAGGATCAATGGATGGGAGATGAATGAAGATGGAACCGGTCTTGCTGGATGTGTATCACTCTCAAGATCGATTAATGGATGGAGATGGGATGATGGACGCCACAAAGCTCTGTGAAAGGAGGCTTGATAAGTCTGGATGCTCAAGAGCTGCTTCTCACAATACTCTAAGACTTAAAACAATAGTTTTGAGAAACTAGAAAAACTGTATTTTCATTCATAAAAGTCCAAGGGTATTTTACAATGAAGAAACAACTTGAGCTTTATAGGCTCGACTACTGGGACTCTCTAACAGTCATAAAATGACATAAGGAAACTAATAAAGTCGAAATAATAAACTTGAAAGCAAAGGAATTGATGGCTCCAAGAAAACTAGCCGTTGGAGGCTTTATGATGAGAATCTTGGGCAAATGAATGTAGACGGTGTTCTCCTTGTATCTGGACGGTTTGAGGGGATAACTAAGCTTCCTGGGAACCTTTTTGATGGTTTGGAGGGTGCTGAGGTCGTGCCTAATCTGAAGGAAAAAGAGCTGTTGGAGCTGGATGGCAAGAAGCTCCAAATAAGGCAAGTTGGGGTTAATGAGGATCCTCCTGATCCTATGTGGGCTGGTGCATGGAATGAACTTGTCTGACTCTTCTGGACCATTGGATAGACTTCCTGAATGCATAGATATATCCTGGTCGCCAATGTCTGGTTTGAAGCTGATTGAACCGGTTAGCTTCCAATTGAGGCAAGTGTAGAACTGGTTTGACCGGTTTTGGAGATTGGATCATAACTTCATAATTCCGTGGACATTTGTCCTGATCTTGGGATTCTGGAAAGATGATAAACTCCTCTTGACTCCTATAATGAGCTTTGGTTCAGGCCGCTCCTTACTTGAGCTTAAATCTCCTTCTAAAGTCGGATACTCGCAGATGGACCGGCTGAGAAACCTCTGGGTTGTAAAATTCATAACTTCTTGCTCCGTGAATATTTTGGCCCAATTCCAATTGGCCTGGACTTCTTCTTGAGTTAGAATCCATAAATATTAGCCTCGTGATTTAAACCCTCCTGGTTTGTAAGATATGGCATTTTTAGTGCACGTATGTCCTGGTTTGCGCCTTGGCTGGTTGAGTAGGGCTTTGGGTTGACCTCCGGTTCAGTTGCTGATCTGATGACCACATCAGCTGACCACACATATCAGCATGCTGGCCCTTCCCGTAGACTGTCCGTGTACTGATCCGTGTACTGAACTCATATCAGCATGCTGACCACACATATCAGCATGCTGGCCCTTCCCGTGGACTGTCCGTGTACTGATCCGTGTACTGATCCATGTACTGAACTCATATCAGCATGCTGACCACACATATCAGCATGCTGGCCCTTCCCGTGGACTGTCCGTGTACTGATTTTGGACAACTGATGCACCATGTCAGTACACATATCAGCACGCTGGCCCTTCCCGTGGACTGATCCGTGTACTGAAATCATATCAGCATGCTGACCATACATATCAGTATGCTGGCCCTTCCCGTGGACTGTCCGTGTACTGATTTTGGACAACTGATGCACCATGTCTGTCATGTCCCCGATCCTGGATAGGATCGTCCGGACGGACTGCGGTGCAAGGAAACGCACCAGTCAGGTCACATGACCTAAGGACAAGCGTGTCATGGTCCTGAATGAAGGTTAAGGGCATCAGTCAGCTGAGACTTAACCAGGATACGATGGAAACAAGGGTAAAGGAGCTGGGTGAGTGTTTAGGCAGCTGGACGAGTGTTGGTTTGAGTTCAATCAGCTCGGTTCAGCTGGTATTCAGTTCACCATGATCTGTTCAGCTCACAGGAGCTGGGGGCTAGCTCAATCAGCTGGGAACAGCTGGAGGTCAGCTCAATCCAGTGAACGGTGCGTTCTGGTTCGGATCAGTGTGGGCGAGTCCGGGACGGTTACTGGGCGAGCCGATGGTCCGGGTGCAGGACGGTTCGACCAAATGGGTCTTAGGCTTTGGACAGGGAGCGGGCAAGCTCCCAGAGTGTGAGCTGAGGCTCAGTGATCGATTTGCCAAAGGAAGAAAAGGGGAGAAACCGCCAAGGGGCGGTTATGGGGCGGTTATGGGACGGTTTTGGGAAGAAGGGATGGGATTTTGGTAACTGCTCGCCCAGGCGGTTGGGGACAGTTTAAATCGTCCTCTCTCTCTCATTTCTGATCATTCTGGTCGATTCCTACACCCTGAAACACAAAAGGTAGATGACCGGAATTCATTCCTAAAGGCCAAGACAGCCTTAAGGGCAGATGTGTGTAGAAAGGCAGTTTCATGGAAGTGCAAGGGGAGTTATGAACGACCCTGTGGTAGGTTTCCACCACTGATGAACACGTCCTAGGCTTCCTCTGCATCTTGGGAACACACGCAAACACCCAGGAGAGAAGGGAGAAGGCCGGACTTCACTCACAATGGCATGAATAGCCTTGAAGGTGGATGCAGTGTAGAAACTGGTTTCATGGAAGTTCCATGGAAGGAGTGATGGTCACGAACCATGGTTAGATCTTATCAATACTGGAAGTATGTGAAAAGGGTTTGATGAAGGCGTGCTAGGAAGAGCATGGACGCCCCTGATGAGGTAACAGGTGGGGACTGCAGACCATTGGGCATAGTCTGGTACACTATGGGCTGATCTGGTCCTGCAGTTACACCTTACTCTGTTTTATGATTATTAATCATATTATTCCTTGTTCTTATGATTGAGATTGATTATTAGACATAGTAGCACTGAACCATGGCTTGACCGGTTCAGAAGAACCCTCCATGGCCTTGGTTTGGCAGCTAAGTCTGGATCTCCTACTTCCTGATGGATTTATGGTGATCTGAATTTGGAATCCTCTTAGTGGTGAATTATCATGAATTATCATGGTATTTGGGGATTTTTATCTGATTGATTTCGAGATGGTCAAGGTGGCCGGTGGGGCTGTCCTAGGTCGAGATCCATAGGATTGAGATCGGTTCTTGGAATTCTGACTTGACCATTCTCTTAGTTAAGATTTATCATGAATTATCATGAATCCTAATGAGTTTTTAGGGATTGATTTAGAGATGGTCCCTTGGGCCGGTTTGGCTGATCTTGGCCGAGATCTATGGGATGGAGGCCGGTTCTGGGAAATCTGATTGGACCATTCTCTTAGTTATGATTTATCATGAATTGTCATGAATGTTAATTGATTTTTGGAGCAGGTTTGCTTGCGGTCGAAATTGCACCTGAGGGCATATTGGGGTCAGATCCTTGTGTTAGGATATCTGATCATATGTTGTGTGCTGGAACATATTGTCACTTATGATATTGATCATAAGGAATTGCTGGTTATCAACCTTGGTGTTGGTAAGGCAGGCCGTGCGTGATCTGATCATTGGCAAGGATGGACGACCTGATCCTTGGATGATGGATCAAGGTGTCTGATCTGATTGATCAAAGGATGCACCGGTGGTAAGAGAAACACTAATCAGGTTCAGTGGGACATGGTTCTATGACTGATTAGGAAGTATGAAGACTCATCAGTTCTGAGTCATGTGGGGTGGTTGGTTGATTGACTCAGGATCTGATGGGCATTGTTAGTCTTTGTGAGGACTTGATCTGGTTAGTCCATGAGAGGACTTGGTATGATTAGTCCATGAGCTGGACTTGGTATCATAAGTTGATAAGGCAAAAGGATGTGGAACAGTGCATGAACCGGTAAGGGCCAGATGCATGTCCTTAGCTGATTGAAGACTTCCCAAAGGTTACTTATGTCTGTGGGGATGGTTGGCTGAATGACTAAGTACCCAAGGGAAGAGTTTATGCAGGTATGATCTGTCAATGTTGCATAGATCTAGATAGAATGGCTTAGGGGAACAGAACCTCTGATTGTATGACTTGGTCTAGGTTCAGATTCGACCTTGGAGCTAGCTGGCAGTTGTGTTTACTGACCAGTAGCTGAGGTGATCTGATCAGACAAGTGTTAGATTGGATTTAGTCCAATGGATGATAGATGTTATTCCGCTGTGCATAAGTTGAAATGATCTAAGCTAGGGAATGACTAAGGTAGTCTTGAGCTAAGATCTGAGTTAGCCCTCGCCTATGGGCGATGTTTTTAAATAAAGGGCAAAATTTTTAGAGGTTCGGTCAGTGTATAGACCGAGCGACGTGAGGCATCGACCGCGGCCTAGTCGGCCGGGATCGGGTGTTACAAGTTGGTATCAGAGCATGCTTGATCCTGTTAAGGACAGTGCTCAAAGATGTTGAGTTCCAAACCGAAATTATTTCTGAAAACTGAGATGACTTGGAACCTTAGTTGTGGTGAGCCAAGTGAGAGTTGAGGTAAGTTTGGGTTTCATGCTTGTGAACGGGGAAGTTCCAAGATGAGCCGGCTTAGCCAAGATACACTCTTCCACGGCAAGACCCTGAAAACATAAAGGTTAGTTTATCTAGTTATTTGGGAATAATAGACGGATTGGATGATGGACGCAATGCAAGATCTTTGTATGGACGACCTGGACAAGGGAAGTAACATGGACCAGAGAGTGGCTTAGGTTGAAAGAAACGTGCAGCACTCTCTTGGAGGTAAATGTTATCCCTTGATGGCCGTTCAAAACAAGTGAGCATATGCAATGTTCATGTTAGTCTAAGGGAGACACTACATGGCTAGTACATGAGTGGGCTTGTGATCAGATGGATCAGCTTGGACTCAGTGTAAGTCAAGGTAGGATTCCTTAAGATTGAGTGAATGAAATGGATCAATTCCAAGAGGAATTGGAAACACGATGTTAAGTATCTTAGTATGATGAGGATTGAGGTATACTATAAACACTTTTGTGAATGGTATGGGACGTTCACAGATGTGTGATGCTTTGGAGAATGGTATGGGACATTTTCCAAATGTGTGATCAAACCGAAATCCTACTCATCTAAGTACTTAATGATCGGTGGTGTGGAAACACATTATTTGATACTGGAGCTACACATAGTGCTGTGAGTCCAGGAATGGTTGGAAAAGGTTTGTTCCAGTATGGAACATGGGATGGTCCTGAACGAGTGAGTGCGGCCGGAGGGCAAGTTATGAACTCACTCGGTCTGGTTAAGGACATCCCTGTGGTGATCTTGGATAGGCCGATGCCTATAGATCTGATTGTTGTCCCCCTCAAGCATCATGAAGTGATCTTGGGCATGGACTGGTTGGGAAAGTATCGGGCAACTCTAGATTGTCACCGGGGAAAGGTGCAACTTGAGAACGAGTTTGGACCCCGATTAAGTACCAAGGAATCAAGCCAACCTCTTGTAGTTGGTGGTTTCAGCAGTCCAAGTAGAACGGATGCTTGGAAATGGTTGTGAGGCCTTTTTGGCTACCATTTACACCGATGAGGTTGTAGGGGCCTGTGACCCAGAGGGTATACCGTTGGTTCGGGAATTTCAGGATGTGTTTGGGGCACTACAGGGCATTCCCCCTGATAGGGCTGACCCATTCATCATTGAATTGGAACCTGGAACGGCCCCATTATCTAAAAGTCCATATAGAATGGCACCAGCTCAGATGGCAGAGCTGAAGAAGCAACTTGAGGAGTTGCTTGAGAAGGGGTTCATACACCCTAGTGTATCACCTTGGGGAGCACCAGTCCTATTTGTTAAGAAAAAAGGATGGTAGCTTTAGGTTGTGCATTGATTATAGGGGTTTGAACAGGGTGACTGGGAAGAACAAGTACCCTTTACCCAGGATTGATGAATTGCTGGAATCATAAACCTTATTGTCCAGGAAGGACTTAAGGGAACAGAACAATCTGTTAGGACTCATGGTAGAGTGAGCAGCCTAAAGATTGGAACATGTTCACTAGGACTTGGCTGGTGCATCGAGTGGCTTGGAGATTGGTTGAATCTACTAAGACTTGAGTACTCAGTATGTTCCTAGGTACTGAATTTGATCTAGTCATGGAACTAAAGTGTTCTACATGGACTTGGTGTCTACTAGGAACGCAACCTGGAGAGTTGGGTCAGTGACACAAGTCATGTCTTTGTATGGGTGCTTGATGGACCACTTGATAAGATTTTGGGTTAAATATCTATCAAGTGGGGGAGACTTGTTGTGTATATGATGACCAAGACGTGGTCAGTGAGAAGGAACAAGGTGGGAGATGCAACGAATTGGTTAGAAAGAACCAATCGAGCATGCTCCATGTTCCGGGTACAAAGGAGTTCGGATGGAACCTTTGTCATGAGACAAGAGGTTAACACCACTGGATTCGAGGACGAATCCTTCGTAAGTGGGGGAGACTTGTCATGTCCCCGATCCTGGATAGGATCGTCCGGACGGACTGCGGTGCAAGGAAACGCACCAGTCAGGTCACATGACCTAAGGACAAGCGTGTCATGGTCCTGAATGAAGGTTAAGGGCATCAGTCAGCTGAGACTTAACCAGGATACGATGGAAACAAGGGTAAAGGAGCTGGGTGAGTGTTTAGGCAGCTGGACGAGTGTTGGTTTGAGTTCAATCAGCTCGGTTCAGCTGGTATTCAGTTCACCATGATCTGTTCAGCTCACAGGAGCTGGGGGGCTAGCTCAATCAGCTGGGAACAGCTGGAGGTCAGCTCAATCCAGTGAACGGTGCGTTCTGGTTCGGATCAGTGTGGGCGAGTCCGGGACGGTTACTGGGCGAGCCGATGGTCCGGGTGCAGGACGGTTCGACCAAATGGGTCTTAGGCTTTGGACAGGGAGCGGGCAAGCTCCCAGAGTGTGAGCTGAGGCTCAGTGATCGATTTGCCAAAGGAAGAAAAGGGGAGAAACCGCCAAGGGGCGGTTATGGGGCGGTTATGGGACGGTTTTGGGAAGAAGGGATGGGATTTTGGTAACTGCTCGCCCAGGCGGTTGGGGACAGTTTAAATCGTCC
>NW_026015541.1:2500-17500 GCF_020379485.1 Brassica napus
ACAAACGTGCTTAGCGGGACAGAATTCTTCGGGTCACCGCCATAATATTTCCGCAACCGAGATCTCAGCAAACAGCTATTCACCTTTGCGAACAATGCATAAAACTATGCAAAGACGCAGGATCACAAGTGCAGGCTTATGTGTTCACGACTTCCCCACCGAAGGAGATGCGCAAACAACATTTTAAGCAAAGCCTAACAATCCTTCCAGATAGGTACGCAACACAGGCCCCGGATCAGTTCAACAAGCATAAAACTATGCTAGTGAAGAAACTGAGGAGGATAGTTGGTCTGTAGTTGGGTGCGCGAGCACAGAGCCTACAAACACTAGCTATCCAATCACCACTCATACGCCGAATGTTCATTGCCCCGCTAACATCAATCTTTCCACCACTCTTGAGATGTAATCAAAAAAGCAATGGAAGACGGATGAAACCAGGCCAAGACCATGCAAGCGCGAAAATTTGAAGTTAGGGGCAAAACGGTCCACCGGAAAATTCGCCGGAAAAGTTCCTGGAAAATTCACGGGGACAATCCGGCCATCGACCTCAACCCAGCCCTCGATAGTGTTGGACCGAACAGTCCAACACTACGTACCGAACCGTTCGGTACTGGGGGGTAGGAGGCTCAAGAGAGTGCCTACCCCTTATATATAAAACGTTTTTTTTCAGTCTGTCACCAGTAGACATTGGTTGTGTTCGGGGAGTATTTTAATGTTAAAAAAAAAAATACTTCGATTTGAATCTGATTTTTGCATGCTTCATAAGGATGGTTAAAGCTATTTTCTGGTAAATTTCATAAATTTCTTTTGCTTCTAACCATGTCTTTTGCATGCTACAAAGGTCGAGTTTCGTGGTCTAAACGGATGTCTACAGCAACTTTTGTCAAACACTTGACATCCTAAACTCTTTGTTGACTATTTTTGATGTTTCCTTTCAGAAAAACTTTCTTCAAAAATATTTTTGCATTTTTGGCTTCTCGGGTGATTTGGCTGTCGTGGGTGATTGGCCCACGGGCTGTCGTTCAGTACACACGGACGTCCGGGTGTGTCCGTCAGCACACACAGGACGTCCGTGGCCATCCGTCAGCACACACAGGACGTCCATGGCGTCCGTCAGCACACACAGGACGTCGGCTGTCCATCAGTACACATATCAGCACGCTCCGTGGGACTGTTCGGGTGATTTGGCCCACGTGGGCTGTCTGTTCAGTACACACAGGACGTCCGTCAGCACAGCGACGTCCGTGGCTGTCCGTGTGTGTCCGTGTGTCCGTCAGTGCACACAGGACGTCCGTCAGCACACACAGGACGTCCGTCAGCACACGCAGGACGTCCGTGGCTGTCCGTGTGTGTCCGTGTGTCCGTCAGTGCACACAGGACGTCCGTCAGCACACACAGGACGTCCATCAGCACACGCAGGACGTCCGTCAGCACACGCAGGACGTCCGTGGCTGTCCGTGTGTGTCCGTGTGTCAGTCCGTGCACACAGGACGTCCGTCAGCACACACAGGACGTCCGTCAGACACCACAGGACGTCCGTCAGCACACGCAGGACGTCCGTGGCTGTCCGTGTGTGTCCGTGTGTCCGTCAGCACATGCAGGACGTCCGTCATACACACAGGATGTCCGTCAGCACACAAAGGACGTCCGTGGCCGTCCGTCAGTACACAGAGGACGTCCGTGGCCGTCCGTCAGCACACACAGGACGTCCGTCAGTACACAGAGGACGTCCGTGGCCGTCCGTCAGCACACACAGGGCGTCTGTCAGCACACGCAGGACGTCCGTGTGTGTCCGTGTGTCCGTCAGTACACACAGAACGTCCGTCAGCACACACAGGACGTCCTTCAGTACACACAGGACGTCCGTCAGCACACACAGGACGTCCGTCAGTACACACAGGACGTCCGTCAGCACACACAGGACGTCCGTGGTCGTCCGTCAGTACACATATCAGCATGCTGGCCCTTCCTGTGGGACTGTTCGGGTGATTTTGGCCCACGTGGGCTGTCTGTTCAGTACACACAGGATGTTCGTCAGCACACGCAGGACGTCCGTGCCTGTCCGTTAGCACACACAGACTGTCCGTGGACTGATCCGTTTACTGAAATCATATCAGCATGCTGACCACACATATCAGCATGCGGCCCTTCCCGTGGACTGTCCGTGTACTGATTTTGGACAAACTGATGCACCATGTCAGTACACATATCAGCATGCTGGCCTTCCCGTGGACTGATCCGTGTACTGATCCGTTGTACTGAACTCATATCAGCATGCTGACCACACATATCAGCATGCTGCCCTTCCGTGGGACTGTCCGTGGGTACTGATCCGTGTACTGAACTCATATCAGCAGCTGACCACACATATCAGAAAGCTGGCCCTTCCCGTGGACTGATTCGTGTACTGATCCGTGTACTGATCCGTGTACTGAACTCATATCAGCATGCTGACCACACATATCAGCATGCTGGCCCTTCCCGTGGACTGTCCGTGTACTGATCCGTGTATGAACTCATATCAGCATGCTGACCACACATATCAGCATGCTGGCCCTTCCCGTGGACTTGTTCGTGTACTGATCCGTGTATGATCGTGTACTGAACTCATATCAGCATGCTGATGTTGTAGGCACAGGGGGGGGTAACCCACAAATGATAGAGTTGGATCCAAGCTACAACCTGAGAACAATGAGAACGATTTTTATGAGTTTTAGAGTTTATAATGCAAACAGAAACAATATGAATATGAATCAAAATGATAATATGATAAAAACAAATAGAAAAGGGATAGATTGATGGAGATGAGATCTTTGTTGCTGGATGTGTATCACTCTCAACAAGGATCAAGGATGGAGATGATGAAGAGATGGAACCGGTCTTGCTGGATGTGTATCACTCTCAAGATCGATTAATGGATGGAGATGGATGATGGACGCCACCAAAGCTCTGTGAAAGGAGGCTTGATAAGTCGGATGCTCAAGAGCTGCTTCTCACAATACTCTAAGACTTAGAACAATAGTTGAGAAACTAGAAAAACTGTATTTCATTCATAAAAGTTCAAGGGTATTTTACAATGAAGAAGAAACAACTTGAGCTTTTATAGGCTCAACTACTGGGACTCTCTAACAGTCATAAAACGACATAAGGAAACTAATAAAGTCGAAATAATAAACTTGAAAGCAAAGGAATTGATGGCTCCATGAAACTAGCCGTTGGAGGCTTTATGATGAGGAATCTTGGGCAAATGAATGTAGATGGTGTTCTCCTTGTATCTGGACTGTTTTGAGGGGATAACTAAGCTTCCTGGGAACCTTCTTGATGGTTTGGAGGGTGCTGAGGCGTGCCTAATCTGAAGGAAAAAGAGCTGTGTGGAGCTGGATGGCAGAAGCTCCAAATAAGGCAAGTTGGGGTTAATGAGGATCCTCCTGATCTATGTGGGCTGGTGCATGGAAAGAACTTGTCTGACTCTTCTGGACCATTGGATAGACTCCTGAATGCATAGATATATCTCCTGGTCGCCAATGTTGGTTTGATGATTGAACCGGTTAGCTTCCAATGAGCAAGTGTAGAACTGGTTTGACCGGTTTGGAGATTGGATCATAACTTCATAATTCCGTGGACATTTGTCCTGAATTGGGCTCCTGGAAAGATGATAAACTCCTCTTGACTCCTATAATGAGCTTGGTTCAGGCCGCTCCTTACTTGAGCTTAAATTCCTTCTAAAGTCGGATACTCGCAGATGGACCGGCTGAGAAACCTCTGGGTTGTAAAAATTCATAACTTCTTGCTCCGTGAATATTTGGCCCAATTCCAATTGGCCTGGACTTCTTCTTGAGTGTAGAATCCATAAATATTAGCCTCGTGATTTAAACCCTCCTGGTTTGTAAGATATGGCATTTTTAGTGCACGTATGTCTGGTTTGCGCCTTGGCTGGTTGAGTAGGGCTTTGGGTTGACCTCCGGTTCAGTGCTGATCTGATGACCACATCATCCCCTCCCTCTTGACAAGGTTTCGACCTCGAAACTGTATAATCTGCACCAAGATAGAGCAAGTCAGCTTTCATTCTCTTTTGAGATTCTAAAGCCTTACCTTGGTATTGTTTGTGGTTTTGCTTCTTTAAGCAATATGGACTGCATTGTGTCTTGAACAATCTCTGGTTCATCACAGGTGTGGCCTGGTGGATCCTCTCCTTTGAATCATGCTCCTTAGTTCCTGTTACATCACTCTTTGACAAAGACAAGTGCATTATACAAGAATTTGGAACCAATATATCAGATTGAATAAAACTATCAGTTTTCATAGAAAGTCGTTTTCTCTTCTAGTGATGTTTCTATCAATGCTTTCTTAGTAGGACAAACTATAGCATAGTGTCCTTTCTTATGACATCTATAACATGTCTGATATTTCAAATCCTCAGAGTTAGAAGACTTACCTTGGCTTGATGCCTTCTTTTTCTTTCGGTTTAAATCTCATCATTCCTTGGACTTAAATCATGAAAAACTTTTAAATCCAAAAAGGACTTTGAGACCGTGTCTTTCTTGACTTCAGGACCGTCTTATCATTCTTGGACAAAGACAAGTGACTCATACCAGTGGGAGATGATTACAAACAAATTTATCAAGTATAGGACTTACCTTGGCCTTTTCTTGAAAAAATCAGTTTGTCTGGTTTGTTTGTGTCTGGCCAATGTGTCTGGCTGGCAAACTTCTTCTCCTCCATGGTCTTTGGGACCTCAATAGGTGGTTTTGATCATAGAAAACCGTGGGCTTCTGGTTTGGCCGAATCTGGTCTTGATGGATCAAGCTTCTATGACCTTCTTTTGGTACATCTTTTCTTGCTTTTTGGAACCATGAGTTGGATACCTCCTGGATATAGTTCCTGGATTTCAGAACTGTAATCTTTGGTGCAAACTCATATCTCAGACTTCCTTAAGAGCTTCTCCATGTTTTGATAGTTGGCTCCTTGTAAAACCATCTATCACCTTCTTCTTGTACCCACCATTCAAAGGCATCATCTCTAAGTTGTTCAATGGCATAAGCAAGCCTCTCTTCCTTCAAGATGTTGTTGAAGTGAAACCATTCATCAAGGTTCCTCTCCCATATAGATAACCTCTTTTTCCTGAAAATAAAGAGTTTATTTTTATCAGCAAAGAGTTATAATTAAATTGAGAATAACAACATGATGTTTGTGGGTTTGAGAAGTTGGGGTTTGATTGATCCTTGAAGGATCTGGTGGCTTGGGCTCGACATAGACAGCCTCTGGAGCATCTCCAAATCTCCTTTCTCCTGGTGTGGACGTTGGCCTTGTGCCTTCTTTCTTTTCCTCAGCTGTGCAATCAGATCAACCTCTGCAAAGCTGTCAAATGTTGTTCTCTTTGGCCATCTGACAGTGGCCGTGTGTTTCTCCTACCATGGCTTCCTGAAAACACTCTCAAAGATCAAGTGAAAGATATGGGAAGGTCTGGTCGAACCAAATAAATCAAGTGCACAATGCAATTTAAACTAAACCGAGAAAAATATGCATTATGAACCGAAATGAAATAAAGTATGCAAAATTATTTTTCTTTTGGTTTTCTCAATGCAAACACGAAATGAATCAATATGATATGATAATAAAACACAATGAAAAGAAAATATGGAAAGCAAACTAATGCTGATATTTGTTTTTTTTTTTTTTTTAAATTTTCTTTGATGCAAACAATAAACCACTTATGCAAAAGATATAAACTAAGCTTGAAAATATTTTATTTTTCTTTTCTTATGCAATCACGAAATGGACCAACTAATATGATATGAAACAATAACTAGGATGATTTCTTTTGGCTTTTAAATTTATGGATGCAAATGAAAAGGAATCAAATTCAAACAGAACTTTTTATGGGATTTTCTTTTTATGGAAACTAATGAATGCAAACACTTTTCTTTTGGGATTTTCGATTTTAAATGAATCAAACAAAAACTTTTCTTTTCTTTTTCGTGGCACTTAGCAGAATGAACAGCAAGAACACAAAACAAATGCAGAAACAAAACTTGAAACAAAGAAACAGTTTTTATGGATTTTCGGTTTATGATAAAAAAACAAATGCAAACAAATATGAATGATGCAAGGATAGAGTGACCTGATTCATGAGCTTGAGCTCTGATACCAAAATGTTGTAGGCACAGGGGGGGTAACCACGAATTGATAGAGGTTGGATCCAAGCTACAACCTGAGAACAATGAGAACGATTTTTATGAGTTTTTAGTTTAGAGTTTATAATGCAAACAGAAACAAATATGATATGAATCAAAATGATAATATGAATAAAAACATAGAAAAGGGATAGATTGATGGAGATGAGATTTTGTTGCTGGATGTGTATCACTCTCAACAAGGATCAATGGATGGGAGATGAATGAAGATGGAACCGGTCTTGCTGGATGTGTATCACTCTCAAGATCGATTAATGGATGGAGATGGGATGATGGACGCCACAAAGCTCTGTGAAAGGAGGCCTTGATAAGTCTGGATGCTCAAGAGCTGCTTCTCACAATACTCTAAGACTTAAAACAATAGTTTGAGAAACTAGAAAAACTGTATTTTCATTCATAAAAGTCCAAGGGTATTTTACAATGAAGAAACAACTTGAGCTTTATAGGCTCGACTACTGGGACTCTCTAACAGTCATAAAATGACATAAGGAAACTAATAAAGTCGAAATAATAAACTTGAAAGCAAAGGAATTGATGGCTCCAAGAAAAACTAGCCGTTGGAGGCTATGATGAGAATCTTGGGCAAATGAATGTAGACGGTGTTCTCCTTGTATCTGGACGGTTGAGGGGATAACTAAGCTTCCTGGAACCTTTTTGATGGTTTGGAGGGTGCTGAGGTCGTGCCTAATCTGAAGGAAAAAGAGCTGTTGGAGCTGGATGGCAAGAAGCTCCAAATAAGGCAAGTTGGGGTTAATGAGGATCCTCCTGATCCTATGTGGGCTGGTGCATGGAATGAACTTGTCTGACTCTTCTGGACCATTGGATAGACTTCCTGAATGCATAGATATATCTCCTGGTCGCCAATGTCTGGTTTGAAGCTGATTGAACCGGTTAGCTTCCAATTGAGGCAAGTGTAGAACTGGTTTGACCGGTTTTGGAGATTGGATCATAACTTCATAATTCCGTGGACATTTGTCCTGATCTTGGGATTCCTGGAAAGATGATAAACTCCTCTTGACTCCTATAATGAGCTTTGGTTCAGGCCGCTCCTTACTTGAGCTTAAATCTCCTTCTAAAGTCGGATACTCGCAGATGGACCGGCTGAGAAACCTCTGGGTTGTAAAATTCATAACTTCTTGCTCCGTGAATATTTTGGCCCAATTCCAATTGGCCTGGACTTCTTCTTGAGTTAGAATCCATAAATATTAGCCTCGTGATTTAAACCCTCCTGGTTTGTAAGATATGGCATTTTTAGTGCACGTATGTCCTGGTTTGCGCCTTGGCGGTTGAGTAGGGCTTTGGGTTGACCTCCGGTTCAGTTGCTGATCTGATGACCACATCAGCTGACCACACATATCAGCATGCTGGCCCTTCCCGTAGACTGTCCGTGTACTGATCGTGTACTGAACTCATATCAGCATTGACCACACATATCAGCATGCTGGCCCTTCCGTGGACTGTCCGTGTACTGATCCGTGTACTGATCCATGTACTGAACTCATATCAGCATGCTGACCACACATATCAGCATGCTGGCCCTTCCGTGGACTGTCCGTGTACTGATTTTGGACAACTGAGCACCATGTCAGTACACATCAGCACGCTGGCCCTTCCCGTGGACTGATCCGTGTACTGAAATCATATCAGCATGCTGACCATACATATCAGTATGCTGGCCCTTCCCGTGGACTGTCCGTGTACTGATTTTGGACAACTGATGCACCATGTCTGTCATGTCCCCGATCCTGGATAGGATCGTCCGGACGGACTGCGGTGCAAGGAAACGCACCAGTCAGGTCACATGACCTAAGGACAAGCGTGTCATGGTCCTGAATGAAGGTTAAGGGCATCAGTCAGCTGAGACTTAACCAGGATACGATGGAAACAAGGGTAAAGGAGCTGGGTGAGTGTTTAGGCAGCTGGACGAGTGTTGGTTTGAGTTCAATCAGCTCGGTTCAGCTGGTATTCAGTTCACCATGATCTGTTCAGCTCACAGGAGCTGGGGGGCTAGCTCAATCAGCTGGGAACAGCTGGAGGTCAGCTCAATCCAGTGAACGGTGCGTTCTGGTTCGGATCAGTGTGGGCGAGTCCGGGACGGTTACTGGGCGAGCCGATGGTCCGGGTGCAGGACGGTTCGACCAAATGGGTCTTAGGCTTTGGACAGGGAGCGGGCAAGCTCCCAGAGTGTGAGCTGAGGCTCAGTGATCGATTTGCCAAAGGAAGAAAAGGGGAGAAACCGCCAAGGGGCGGTTATGGGGCGGTTATGGGACGGTTTTGGGAAGAAGGGATGGGATTTTGGTAACTGCTCGCCCAGGCGGTTGGGGACAGTTTAAATCGTCCTCTCTCTCTCATTTCTGATCATTCTGGTCGATTCCTACACCCTGAAACACAAAAGGTAGATGACCGGAATTCATTCCTAAAGGCCAAGACAGCCTTAAGGGCAGATGTGTGTAGAAAGGCAGTTTCATGGAAGTGCAAGGGGAGTTATGAACGACCCTGTGGTAGGTTTCCACCACTGATGAACACGTCCTAGGCTTCCTCTGCATCTTGGGAACACACGCAAACACCCAGGAGAGAAGGGAGAAGGCCGGACTTCACTCACAATGGCATGAATAGCCTTGAAGGTGGATGCAGTGTAGAAACTGGTTTCATGGAAGTTCCATGGAAGGAGTGATGGTCACGAACCATGGTTAGATCTTATCAATACTGGAAGTATGTGAAAAGGGTTTGATGAAGGCGTTCTAGGAAGAGCATGGACGCCCCTGATGAGGTAACAGGTGGGGACTGCAGACCATTGGGCATAGTCTGGTACACTATGGGCTGATCTGGTCCTGCAGTTACACCTTACTCTGTTTTATGATTATTAATCATATTATTCCTTGTTCTTATGATTGAGATTGATTATTAGACATAGTAGCACTGAACCATGGCTTGACCGGTTCAGAAGAACCCTCCATGGCCTTGGTTTGGCAGCTAAGTCTGGATCTCCTACTTCCTGATGGATTTATGGTGATCTGAATTTGGAATCCTCTTAGTGGTGAATTATCATGAATTATCATGGTATTTGGGGATTTTTATCTGATTGATTTCGAGATGGTCAAGGTGGCCGGTGGGGCTGTCCTAGGTCGAGATCCATAGGATTGAGATCGGTTCTTGGAATTCTGACTTGACCATTCTCTTAGTTAAGATTTATCATGAATTATCATGAATCCTAATGAGTTTTTAGGGATTGATTTAGAGATGGTCCCTTGGGCCGGTTTGGCTGATCTTGGCCGAGATCTATGGGATGGAGGCCGGTTCTGGGAAATCTGATTGGACCATTCTCTTAGTTATGATTTATCATGAATTGTCATGAATGTTAATTGATTTTTGGAGCAGGTTTGCTTGCGGTCGAAATTGCACCTGAGGGCATATTGGGGTCAGATCCTTGTGTTAGGATATCTGATCATATGTTGTGTGCTGGAACATATTGTCACTTATGATATTGATCATAAGGAATTGCTGGTTATCAACCTTGGTGTTGGTAAGGCAGGCCGTGCGTGATCTGATCATTGGCAAGGATGGACGACCTGATCCTTGGATGATGGATCAAGGTGTCTGATCTGATTGATCAAAGGATGCACCGGTGGTAAGAGAAACACTAATCAGGTTCAGTGGGACATGGTTCTATGACTGATTAGGAAGTATGAAGACTCATCAGTTCTGAGTCATGTGGGGTGGTTGGTTGATTGACTCAGGATCTGATGGGCATTGTTAGTCTTTGTGAGGACTTGATCTGGTTAGTCCATGAGAGGACTTGGTATGATTAGTCCATGAGCTGGACTTGGTATCATAAGTTGATAAGGCAAAAGGATGTGGAACAGTGCATGAACCGGTAAGGGCCAGATGCATGTCCTTAGCTGATTGAAGACTTCCCAAAGGTTACTTATGTCTGTGGGGATGGTTGGCTGAATGACTAAGTACCCAAGGGAAGAGTTTATGCAGGTATGATCTGTCAATGTTGCATAGATCTAGATAGAATGGCTTAGGGGAACAGAACCTCTGATTGTATGACTTGGTCTAGGTTCAGATTCGACCTTGGAGCTAGCTGGCAGTTGTGTTTACTGACCAGTAGCTGAGGTGATCTGATCAGACAAGTGTTAGATTGGATTTAGTCCAATGGATGATAGATGTTATTCCGCTGTGCATAAGTTGAAATGATCTAAGCTAGGGAATGACTAAGGTAGTCTTGAGCTAAGATCTGAGTTAGCCCTCGCCTATGGGCGATGTTTTTAAATAAAGGGCAAAATTTTTAGAGGTTCGGTCAGTGTATAGACCGAGCGACGTGAGGCATCGACCGCGGCCTAGTCGGCCGGGATCGGGTGTTACAAGTTGGTATCAGAGCATGCTTGATCCTGTTAAGGACAGTGCTCAAAGATGTTGAGTTCCAAACCGAAATTATTTCTGAAAACTGAGATGACTTGGAACCTTAGTTGTGGTGAGCCAAGTGAGAGTTGAGGTAAGTTTGGGTTTCATGCTTGTGAACGGGGAAGTTCCAAGATGAGCCGGCTTAGCCAAGATACACTCTTCCACGGCAAGACCCTGAAAACATAAAGGTTAGTTTATCTAGTTATTTAGGAATAATTGACGGATTGGATGATGGACGCAATGCAAGATCTTTGTATGGACGACCTGGACAAGGGAAGTAACATGGACCAGAGAGTGGCTTAGGTTGAAAGAAATGTGCAGCACTCTCTTGGAGGTAAATGTTATCCCTTGATGGCCGTTCAAAACAAGTGAGCATATGCAATGTTCATGTTAGTCTAAGGGAGACACTACATGGCTAGTACATGAGTGGGCTTGTGATCAGATGGATCAGCTTGGACTCAGTGTAAGTCAAGGTAGGATTCCTTAAGATTGAGTGAATGAAATGGATCAATTCCAAGAGGAATTGGAAACACGATGTTAAGTATCTTAGTATGATGAGGATTGAGGTATACTATAAACACTTTTGTGAATGGTATGGGACGTTCACAGATGTGTGATGCTTTGGAGAATGGTATGGGACATTTTCCAAATGTGTGATCAAACCGAAATCCTACTCATCTAAGTACTTAATGATCGGTGGTGTGGAAACACATTATTTGATACTGGAGCTACACATAGTGCTGTGAGTCCAGGAATGGTTGGAAAAGGTTTGTTCCAGTATGGAACATGGGATGGTCCTGAACGAGTGAGTGCGGCCGGAGGGCAAGTTATGAACTCACTCGGTCTGGTTAAGGACATCCCTGTGGTGATCTTGGATAGGCCGATGCCTATAGATCTGATTGTTGTCCCCCTCAAGCATCATGAAGTGATCTTGGGCATGGACTGGTTGGGAAAGTATCGGGCAACTCTAGATTGTCACCGGGGAAAGGTGCAACTTGAGAACGAGTTTGGACCCCGATTAAGTACCAAGGAATCAAGCCAACCTCTTGTAGTTGGTGGTTTCAGCAGTCCAAGTAGAACGGATGCTTGGAAATGGTTGTGAGGCCTTTTTGGCTACCATTTACACCGATGAGGTTGTAGGGGCCTGTGACCCAGAGGGTATACCGTTGGTTCGGGAATTTCAGGATGTGTTTGGGGCACTACAGGGCATTCCCCCTGATAGGGCTGACCCATTCATCATTGAATTGGAACCTGGAACGGCCCCATTATCTAAAAGTCCATATAGAATGGCACCAGCTCAGATGGCAGAGCTGAAGAAGCAACTTGAGGAGTTGCTTGAGAAGGGGTTCATACACCCTAGTGTATCACCTTGGGGAGCACCAGTCCTATTTGTTAAGAAAAAAGGATGGTAGCTTTAGGTTGTGCATTGATTATAGGGGTTTGAACAGGGTGACTGGGAAGAACAAGTACCCTTTACCCAGGATTGATGAATTGCTGGAATCATAAACCTTATTGTCCAGGAAGGACTTAAGGGAACAGAACAATCTGTTAGGACTCATGGTAGAGTGAGCAGCCTAAAGATTGGAACATGTTCACTAGGACTTGGCTGGTGCATCGAGTGGCTTGGAGATTGGTTGAATCTACTAAGACTTGAGTACTCAGTATGTTCCTAGGTACTGAATTTGATCTAGTCATGGAACTAAAGTGTTCTACATGGACTTGGTGTCTACTAGGAACGCAACCTGGAGAGTTGGGTCAGTGACACAAGTCATGTCTTTGTATGGGTGCTTGATGGACCACTTGATAAGATTTTGGGTTAAATATCTATCAAGTGGGGGAGACTTGTTGTGTATATGATGACCAAGACGTGGTCAGTGAGAAGGAACAAGGTGGGAGATGCAACGAATTGGTTAGAAAGAACCAATCGAGCATGCTCCATGTTCCGGGTACAAAGGAGTTCGGATGGAACCTTTGTCATGAGACAAGAGGTTAACACCACTGGATTCGAGGACGAATCCGTATCGTAAGTGGGGGAGACTTGTCATGTCCCCGATCCTGGATAGGATCGTCCGGACGGACTGCGGTGCAAGGAAACGCACCAGTCAGGTCACATGACCTAAGGACAAGCGTGTCATGGTCCTGAATGAAGGTTAAGGGCATCAGTCAGCTGAGACTTAACCAGGATACGATGGAAACAAGGGTAAAGGAGCTGGGTGAGTGTTTAGGCAGCTGGACGAGTGTTGGTTTGAGTTCAATCAGCTCGGTTCAGCTGGTATTCAGTTCACCATGATCTGTTCAGCTCACAGGAGCTGGGGGGCTAGCTCAATCAGCTGGGAACAGCTGGAGGTCAGCTCAATCCAGTGAACGGTGCGTTCTGGTTCGGATCAGTGTGGGCGAGTCCGGGACGGTTACTGGGCGAGCCGATGGTCCGGGTGCAGGACGGTTCGACCAAATGGGTCTTAGGCTTTGGACAGGGAGCGGGCAAGCTCCCAGAGTGTGAGCTGAGGCTCAGTGATCGATTTGCCAAAGAAGAAAAGGGGAGAAACCGCCAAGGGGCGGTTATGGGGCGGTTATGGGACGGTTTTGGGAAGAAGGGATGGGATTTTGGTAACTGCTCGCCCAGGCGGTTGGGGACAGTTTAAATCGTCCTCTCTCTCTCATTTCTGATCATTCTGGTCGATTCCTACACCCTGAAACACAAAGAAACACAAAGAAAATACAGAGAGTTGGTCGGATTCCCAATCCAAGACCCATGGTGGTGTGAAGGCCATAAAGAGGCAGTTTTGGGAGAGATCAAGGGGGAAAGTTATGAACGACTTTCTGGTGGCTTTTGATCCGTGATGTTATCACCCAATGCATCCTCCAGGGCCTGAGAACACACGCAAATGGTGAGGAGAGAAGGTAGATGACCGGAATTCATTCCTAAAGGCCAAGACAGCCTTAAGGGCAGATGTGTGTAGAAAGGCAGTTTCATGGAAGTGCAAGGGGAGTTATGAACGACCCTGTGGTAGGTTTCCACCACTGATGAACACGTCCTAGGCTTCCTCTGCATCTTGGGAACACACGCAAACACCCAGGAGAGAAGGGAGAAGGCCGGACTTCACTCACAATGGCATGAATAGCCTTGAAGGTGGATGCAGTGTAGAAACTGGTTTCATGGAAGTTCCATGGAAGGAGTGATGGTCACGAACCATGGTTAGATCTTATCAATACTGGAAGTATGTGAAAAGGGTTTGATGAAGGCGTGCTAGGAAGAGCATGGACGCCCCTGATGAGGTAACAGGTGGGGACTGCAGACCATTGGGCATAGTCTGGTACACTATGGGCTGATCTGGTCCTGCAGTTACACCTTACTCTGTTTTATGATTATTAATCATATTATTCCTTGTTCTTATGATTGAGATTGATTATTAGACATAGTAGCACTGAACCATGGCTTGACCGGTTCAGAAGAACCCTCCATGGCCTTGGTTTGGCAGCTAAGTCTGGATCTCCTACTTCCTGATGGATTTATGGTGATCTGAATTTGGAATCCTCTTAGTGGTGAATTATCATGAATTATCATGGTATTTGGGGATTTTTATCTGATTGATTTCGAGATGGTCAAGGTGGCCGGTGGGGCTGTCCTAGGTCGAGATCCATAGGATTGAGATCGGTTCTTGGAATTCTGACTTGACCATTCTCTTAGTTAAGATTTATCATGAATTATCATGAATCCTAATGAGTTTTTAGGGATTGATTTAGAGATGGTCCCTTGGGCCGGTTTGGCTGATCTTGGCCGAGATCTATGGGATGGAGGCCGGTTCTGGGAAATCTGATTGGACCATTCTCTTAGTTATGATTTATCATGAATTGTCATGAATGTTAATTGATTTTTGGAGCAGGTTTGCTTGCGGTCGAAATTGCACCTGAGGGCATATTGGGGTCAGATCCTTGTGTTAGGATATCTGATCATATGTTGTGTGCTGGAACATATTGTCACTTATGATATTGATCATAAGGAATTGCTGGTTATCAACCTTGGTGTTGGTAAGGCAGGCCGTGCGTGATCTGATCATTGGCAAGGATGGACGACCTGATCCTTGGATGATGGATCAAGGTGTCTGATCTGATTGATCAAAGGATGCACCGGTGGTAAGAGAAACACTAATCAGGTTCAGTGGGACATGGTTCTATGACTGATTAGGAAGTATGAAGACTCATCAGTTCTGAGTCATGTGGGGTGGTTGGTTGATTGACTCAGGATCTGATGGGCATTGTTAGTCTTTGTGAGGACTTGATCTGGTTAGTCCATGAGAGGACTTGGTATGATTAGTCCATGAGCTGGACTTGGTATCATAAGTTGATAAGGCAAAAGGATGTGGAACAGTGCATGAACCGGTAAGGGCCAGATGCATGT
>NW_026015541.1:40000-41422 GCF_020379485.1 Brassica napus
ACACACAGGACGTCCGTCAGTACACAGAGGACGTCCGTGGCCGTCCGTCAGCACACACAGGGCGTCCGTCAGCACACGCAGGACGTCCGTGTGTGTCCGTGTGTCCGTCAGTACCACAGGACGTCCGTCAGCACACACAGGACGTCCGTCAGTACACACAGGACGTCCGTCAGCACACACAGGCGTCCGTGGTCGTCCGTCAGTACACATATCAGCATGCTGGCCCTTCCTGTGGACTTTCGGGTGATTTTGGCCCACGTGGGCTGTCTGTTCAGTACACACAGGCGTCCGTCAGCACCGCATGACGGTCCGTGGCCTGGTCCGTTAGCACACGACAGACTGTCCGTGGACTGATCCGTGTACTGAACTCATATCAGCATGCTGACCACACATATCAGCATGCTGGCCCTTCCCGTGGACTGTCCGTGGACTGATTTTGGACAACTGATGCACCATGTCAGTACACATATCACATGCCTGGCCCTCCGTGGACTGATCCGTGTACGGATCCGTGTTACTGAACTCATATTAGCATGCTACCACACTATCAGCATGCTGGCCCTTCCCGTGGACTGTCCGTGTACTGATCCGTGTACTGATCCGTGTACTGAACTCATATCAGCATGCTGACCACACATAATCAGCATGCTGGCCCTTCCCGTGGCTGATTCGTGTACTGATCCGTGGTACTGATCCGTGGGGAACTGAACTCATATCAGCATGCTGACACACATATCAGCATGCTGGCCCTTCCCGTGGACTGATCCGTGTACTGATCCGTGTACTGAACTCTATCAGCATGCTGACCACACATATCAGCATGCTGCCCTTCCCGTGGGATGTCCGTGTGTTGATCCGTGTACTGAACTCATATCAGCATGCTGACCACCACATATCAGCATGCTGGCCCTTCCCGTGGACTGTCCGTGTACTGATTTTGGACAACTGATGCACCATGTCAGTACCCATATCAGCACGCTGGCCCTTCCCGTGGACTGATCCGTGTACTGAACTCATATCAGCATGCTGACCATACATATCAGCATGCTGGCCCTTCCCTCGGACTGTCCATGTACTGATTTTGGACCACTGATGCACCATGTCAGTACACATATCAGCATGCTGGCCCTTCCCGTGGACTGATCCGTGTACTGATCTGGACATAAGCTCGAGTTTTGATGGACTGGACTGGCCAAGTCAGTCTGATTGGTCCAAGTAGTACTTAGCTGGCTCGACTTCCATCATCCAACCAAGTGTTAACATTTTCCATGTATGATCGAGGCCAAGCGTACTGATGGGCAAGCGTACTGATGGGCAAGCGTACGAAGGGATGAATTAACTCTTTTGGGTTTTATGCTCCCTCAGGATGCTTTGGCCGAGACTTGTGCACATGCGGGCTGCATTTCATCGGCCACAATCTGA
>NW_026015542.1:0-5000 GCF_020379485.1 Brassica napus
CGGACCCTGAGGTGGTCCGGATGGTCCTGGTACTCTAAAGCATAAGCCATCCCAGCGTGGCTTGACGCTTAGGCAGGAGGTAAGGGTAAAGGTGGGTTAACTGGTACAACGGGTTGAGCACTCGTAACAACAGGCTGAGCAAGATGAGTGTGTGGACATGATGTCGCGTAATGTCCTCGCTCTCCACACGTGAAACAAGTGATGTGAGATGTACAAGCCCGGTTGGAACTGTCCCACGGTCGGACATCTCTCCTAACATGGCCCAGCTGGCCACAAGTGAAACATTGGGGTTCTAGGTCTAGGATCTCCAGATCGACCTCCCGAAAAGCTCTACCTCCCCGTCCTCGCGGCATAGGAGAATGTGGCTGAGGCTGACTTGAACGGATGGACGTCTAGGTTTGTGCAGAATGGCTAGAAGAAGCTCTTCTCAGCAGCAATGGCCTCCTCCACGTTCACAGCACGCTCAACAAGATCAGCAAGCCTATGAAACTCTACTGCCTCAAGTCTGCTCCTGATATATGGGTTAAGTCCTCGAAGGAACTTACGGATAATCATCATCTCGTCCTCTCGACCATAGTGGACATATTCCTGAGACGGGTGAACTCTGCCTCATACTTCCTAACAGATAATCCTCCCTGAACTAGCTCCATGAATTTAATCTCCAATCGATCACACGGGCTTCCGGTGGGAAGTACTTTCGAACGAACACTGTACGGAAGTCAGCCCAACTCAGATTGAAGTCTCCAAAGTTCCTCTCTACGCATAACCACCACAACTGATGGCGTCCTTCTCCAGATAGTAAACAGCCACGTCCTTCTTGAATTCTACCGGACAAGGGTTGCAGCAAGTTCTGCTCGAGATTGCAGCCATGCATCAGCTCAAAGGGATCAGTACCTCCCTGGTAACGCTTCGTCCCCAAGTTCTTCATCATCATGACTATCTTCAGAAAGTCCGGATGAGAAGTGGTAGGTACTGGAGCTGGCTGAGTACGCTGTGCTTCACGCTGTGCATTCAATGCTTGATGTTGCAAATTCACCCTCTCAGCCATCAGTTCTAGAAGTGCTATTATAGCTGGATCAGTTGGCGCTGGTTGAGGTTGTGCTGCCGGAATAGGTGCGGCAGGGGCCGGTGGAATATGAGCGGCAGGAGATGCAGGAAGCTGCGTAATGATCTCCGTGCACTGGACTATCGTGTACCACATCCACCTCGATGTCCATAAAATACGGGTCTGGAGACAATGGCATGTGCACAGGTGTCTGATTATATGACCCTTCAGACGGTCAGTCTCAAAGCTAGATCCCGAAGGTGTAGCATCAAAGCTAGCAGTCGGAAGTGGTGTCGGAGTAGATGGCGGCGAAGAGTCTGAAGATGATGAAATCGAAATGGGAGGTTTGGACCTCCACGGCGTCCAAAGAGTGCTCTTCTCGGTGGCATCTGCAACGAAATCATGGTAAGTTTCTACCCAGGTCTATCTATTTCTAAAAGAAGGAACAAACCAGCATATCCTAATTATCCTTGCGACACATTTTCGACTCGAAAATTATTTGAAACAAGTCCCATTCAAGCATCGTATAACCATGCTCTGATACCACCTTTGTGACACCCCCATCGTAGATAACCGGAAATGACACGGTCGATGTTCCCTGATGGTCGACCCGAGGTTCTCGAAATAAATCCGATCACCTTAGACCAACAACCAAAGAACACAGACACTCCTATCGGATATTACTCTAGGCTTTTCAACCCGATAAGCAATATTCGATAGTTAGTTCGTCCCGGACAGGACTAATATCATATGAGAACTCGTGATTTATAAACATCTTTTATACATTATTTATTTACTTTAAACATCTACACTGTTATAGTTTCCCTACGGCCTATCGCCCAACAACGTTTTAATAAATATACATCAAAAGTACGTTGCAAGGACAACAAAATACTACCGCTGGTTGGCCGTCCTTCCGTCCAAAGATTTAAGTGTCTCCCGCCTAAGGTTTACCTGCACACACAATGAGTCATGAGCAACTAGTTTACTCAGTGAATCTAGAATCACAACACAATCATAACAATCAAGCAATTATCAATGCTATACATGATCATGCAAGTACTAGTACTATACTTTAATATCGATCATCATTGTGAATTCTTATTTTAAACATCACTTCCACAACACCCGCCCGTTACCATACTCATATAATAAATATATATTACTAGACCCGAGAAACCACTAAGGCTAACCGAGACTAGTGAGTTAGCATCACCATCATTGTCGAATGTCGGTATGGACAATCCGACACTGCATCGTCATGCAGTACACGGTCTCCAGGGAGCTACCCCATCATCGTGTCTTCATGACCTTTGTTCGTTCGCAGGACCAAGTCACGGTAATGCGGGGGCTTTAGGGATAGTGAATATAACAAGACTTCACATGATTTTACTTCCATAATTATTCCAAAATTAATCCTTAATTAATTATAATTAACTCTTAACTAATCCTAGATTAATCCTTAATTAATCTCATATTAATCCTTAATTAATCCAAGATTAGTACTTAATTAATCCAAGATTAGTACTCAATTAATCTCAGATTATTTTCAATTAAACCAAGATTAATTCTTAATTAAACATGATTATCCATATCAAAACCATGATTATTTCATAGTTAAGATTAGTACTTGAGAACAAGTACTAAGATTAGGATTAACCTCACTTTAAAATTATTCATTAAGTGTAAGTGTTTACCATGAGTAAACACAACACATTCTTAAATATTCAGACACTTTACTAACTTAATCAAGGACTCATTCATGATCTATCTCAACATCTGTCTAGACTCACCTAAAGAACAGTCTTGAAACTGGCTTGGACAAGACTTAAGTTCCTCTTGAACAAAGCTGAATGGACCTGAGAATGGACAAGGTTCTGATCGGTTACTATGGTTAACTCAACAACTCATCTGACTCACTTGATTGTGGCTTACCAAGAGACTGAATGGATAGGATGGGACTAGCAAAGCTCCACACCTTAGCTGATCAAAACAGGGTAAGGTTGGGTTCAGAACATCAACAATCCGACAGTTCGGTTCAAGCTAAACAACTTAAATCAAATCAGTTCAAGCTCGGTTCCTTTCATACCAGATCAGATCAGTTCAGTTCTATTCAGTTAACAACAGTTCAAGACAAGATCAGACTGAGTTTAGTTTCGTTTCTCCAATCAATCCATAACAGCTTAGCAAACTGTTTTAGGAGATGGATTCAAACCGAAACTAAACAAGAACTGAACTGTATCATAACTTATACAACTGATCCGACCAAGATCTAAGGTAGCCATGAACTGTTCTGATCAGATACTGACTGAGGCTAGGAGACCAAAGCTTACCAAGATGAACTAAGGACTAGATGGCCTCAGCTGATCCTCTTCTCCATGGTAAGCTTGCAGCTGAACTGATCAAAGAGAAAGATCAAGGCTGATCATGATCTGAACTGAACTAGGTCTAGGTTTTATTTTAAAATCTCACCTTCTGATATTTCTCAAAGCAACAGACTGGTCTAGGGTTGAAGATTAGATCACCAAGAATTGTTTCTTGATTTATTTCCTAATTTTCTCACTGATTTTTCTGTTCTTCTTTCTCTCTTTCTCTCTGAAATTCTCTAGGTTTTTCTGTAGGTTTCAGAACGTGGGAAGCAGCTGGAGGAGGGTTAAATACAAGCTGTGGTTGCTTCACCTGTGGGTTTAGCTCATAACAAGCTTGGCTGAGAGCAGACAGCTGGCAACCTGTTTCATCATCTACACCATACTGTCCTTTCCCTCCCATGAAGTAGTTTCCAGCCAATCATAAATAATTAAAGGAGGAAGCAAGCACACAGGCAGCTTGTGATTGTCATGTGCCATTTACTGAAGAAGCTAAGCAAGCAGGCAGGTGCAAGTCATGTGATTAAAGACTGAGCAAGCAGGCTGGTGGAAGACATGAGTCTGGTCCAAAATTACTTGTAGCAGTTGGTTGATAATTTCCAATAATTTTTAACTAAATATTCCTTGTCTTTGGCTCTCGTCTTGTTCTCGGAAAATCTCTTCCAGTTTAATAAAAATTCGACCAAATATTTAAGACTCGACCAAACTATCAAGTGAAGGTCTTTCAACCACAAGACAGTCCCGTCGAGAAATTAATCTACCGGGTCGATTTTTATTTTTATTAATCATGGTCGAACCAACTAAAAACTGGTTGAGCGGGATTTTCTCTCTACCAAAATTTATTGGCTCGTGAGGGTTATTACAACGGACGTCCTGCGTGTGCTGACGGACGTCCTGCGTGTGCTGCGACGTCTGCGTGTGCACGGACGTCCTGTGTGCACTGACGGACACCCGGACACACACGGACAGCCACGGACGTCCTGCGTGTGCTGACGGACGTCCTGCGTGTGCTGACGGACGTCCTGTGTGTGCTGACGGACGTCCTGTGTGCACTGACGGACACACGGACACACACGGACAGCCACGACGTCCTGCGTGTGCTGACGGACGTCCTGTGTGTGCTGACGGACGTCCTGTTGCCTGACGGACACACGGACACACACGGACAGCACAGACGTCCTGCGTGTGCTGACGGACGTCCTGTGTGTACTGAACAGACAGCCCACGTGGGCCAAAATCACCGAACAGTCCACGGAGCGTGCTGATATGTATACTGATGGACAGCCGGACGTCCTGTGTGTGCTGACGGACGGCCACGGACGTCCTGTGTTGCTGACGGACACACACGGACGTCCGTGTGTACTGAACAGACAGCCCACGTGGGCCAAAATCACCCACGGACAGCCAAAAATCACCCGAGAAGCCAAAAATGCAAAAATTAATATTTTTGAAGAAAGTTTTCTGAAAGGAAACATCAAAAATATGTCAACAAAGAGTTTAGGATGTCAAGTGTTGATCAAAAGTTGCTGTAGACATCCGTTTAGACCACGAAACTCCGACCTTTGTAGCATGCAAAAGACATGGTTAGA
>NW_026015542.1:22500-25000 GCF_020379485.1 Brassica napus
ACTCATAGTCTTATTATTGTGATTGTGTTTGTGGTTGACTGATTTGCTTGCAGGTTCTGACATTAAGTCATAAGTCCGGTTTAGGTATCGGATTAGGCTTGGTGTGTATTTTGTTAGTGTAGGCCTGACGTTGGCCTGTATGTGTTTGAGGGATTGCTTGTGAAGGGTGGTGGATATTAAAGCTATGCTGTATCATTGGTTGGCCGATCATGTTCTTGTTTGATTGTTGGTCGATCGACTAGTGATACTTGTATAGTCTAAGTGTCTAACACTACATGAGTACTGAACTCAGGCGTATATATGGTTAACTAGGGATTGGTTGTTGACTTGTTTTTATGCAGGTTCCCGTTACTTGAAGCTAGATCATGGCAGGAGGCCAAGTCTAACTTAGTAACGGTTTGCTTAGCCTTAGCTTTTATTGCATGCTAGGGCTAGATTGATTGTTATTTTGGGTTGTCCGGGTTAGAGTCTAGGTTGCGGGTAGAGGCCGCCAGCTCACTGAGTAACATTAGGTTACTCATCCAACTCCGTTGTCCTTTTTGCAGGTCGCTTTAGGTAAGGATGATCGGATAGCTTGGTGCTGGACGTTAGGACCGCCGGTGTAGATTTTCATGCCTTTTGTAAACGGTATTGTGGATTTGTGTTTAGTTGACTCGATTTGGCATTAGGCCGGGACCGGTCTCGAATTATATCAATGTATGGATATTTCTCGAATCAATAAAGTAATTGTTTTATATGCGCTTCATGAGTACTCTGATATTTGACTAGTCCGATCTAACACAACGTTAGGTCGTAGTACGGGTTGAAAAGCCTTAGGCCTCGATCTAACGGAAAACGCTAACTCTAGGTACGGGTTGCAAAGCCTTATGCCTTGACGCAGCGGGACGAGTTAGTGGATGAACTGGTCTAGGTCGTGGAGTAAAGTTTGTGACTCTGACCGGATTGTCCCTAGCCCGTCACGTAGCGCTTCCGAACCATGGTGTTGGGTTGGACGGTCAGTCATGTTCTTGTTTGATTGTTGGCTGGCCGGTTGGCCTTTCATCTCCAACCCTGGGTATTGTACGGTCGATCGGTCATGTTCTTGTTTGATTGTTGGCCGGTTGATCGACCATATGTCTAGGACGGTTCGGGGGTGTTAAAGAGGTGGTATCAGAGCATGGTTTCGTCCATGCTTCCGGAACTCATGATTTAATCGGTTTTCAAATATTTTTCGAGTCAAAAAGAGTCACAAAAGGCATTAGGTAAACCGGTCACGTCCAGCTTAGGATTTATTGTTTTAGGAATTAGGATTGAGATAGTGGAATCTAGAATTGCTAGGTTGCTTGGGTAGCACTATTAGGTTGCTGGTTAGAATTGCGGTTAGGTTGCATTGTTAGTATTTGCTGGGTTAGTAGATTATGTGATTAATTACTAACTTGCATGTGAGGTGTTCTTTTGAGTTGCAGCGAGTAAGTGTGTTTGTTGATCGGAACTTTAAGGGATGAAAACCTTAAAGTGGAGGGAGTTCGAGGCCAAACCCAAACCCGAAGCGAAAGAGGAGAGACAGATTCAGAGAACTGGGCTGTGGTATGGACTGGACAGATGGGAAGAAACAAGACTTCGTTGGGAAAGGACTTCATCAGTATCTGGGAAATGAGAGATCGAGGAAATGGTTGGAGTAATCAGAGGCGCAGATTGGCAAGATCGTATCATGGGAAATTAGTTGGGCAGCAAAGTAAAAACTAAGAAGAAGACGCAGTGATCATTCAAGTGAAGATTTATGAAGATGATTGTGGTGACATTGGGAAGGACACTCAAGGGACAGTGAAAGGCAGAGTGAAGAGATATGAAGACGATTATGGCGACTTTAGACAGTATACACAAAGGGACATGGGCAAGCAAAGTAAAGAGTTATGAAGACAAGTTGAGATTAAGTGAAGCATGAGAAATCAAGAAGTGAAGAAATGAAAGGATTCAAGACCGAGGAAATGCATGGAGATGTATTAAGATGGAGCGAGTTCAGAATCAGAAAATCTAGAAGAAGACTGAAGAAATCAAGGGGAGATATCTAAGGCCAACCGATAAAGAAGCACATCTAGTGATCAAGACAAAGTTATGTAATTAGGAGTTATGGAGGAGTTGTTATCAAGGTGGAGCAAGTTCAAAATCCAAAGTGTTCATGGAGACCTAAAGAAACCGAGAGAAAGGCGAGCCAGCAAAGAACCATATCTTATGACCAAGACCGCAAGACGAAGTTATTCAAAAGCTGAACATCATCACTACACATCAAGGAGGAACATTTCGTGAAGCTAAGCAATTGCGCAACTAAGAATTCGAGGACGAATTCTATTAAGGGGGGGAGAATGTGATAACCCGCCCTTTGGGATAAAATGGTCGAGAGAGCAAAAGTCAGAATCCAGAGCCGAGCTTTTGGGAATCAAAGCAATTGAAGGAATGTTAAGTTTTGATCACTTAAGACTTAACATGGATCGAAGAAAATAGAAGATTGGTCGAGAATCAA
>NW_026015542.1:30000-35000 GCF_020379485.1 Brassica napus
TATCCGTCCATCTTGGTGGTCCGGTTCAACCCTACAAACAGAGGTATACCGATTAATCTGAGAACCTAGTGATCAAACCTAAAAAGAGTTCTTGATCAAACCCTAAAATTAATAGGAATTAAAATTGATCATCTCATAATCACTAGATTGAAATCGATTCCAACTAGAACATGTTTGATTGTTTTATTGTTTCTGATTTAAATTATAAGAAACCCGGAATCAAAACCCTAAACCTTAAAAGCTAGAATCCGATTTTAAAAGTGTTCTTGCTTGATTGAAATCTTGATTGATTGAGGTTTAGGATTGATAGATTGATTGATAGATCTAATCTCTAAATTCAAAATCCTTAAAAGCCTTGAAACCCTTAATCGGCTACTTGAAAGTTTTAAGATCCTAAATCTCGTTTTGATTTCCTAAAAGGTTTTGAAATCTTAAATCTAATAAAAGTCTTAAAAGATTGAAAGTTTAAAAATGATTTCTGAGAGTTAGGTTGCTAGATTGATTGATTCTAAAATCTAGTTGAAACATTACCAACCTTGAAATGGGTAAACTTGATATGTATTGTGTGGCATTGTGTTTTGTCATGAATCATATTGGACGACCATAAGGTCTAATGCATTGCACACACACGTGGCCTTGTGCCCTTGATAGATTGAAAGCCGTGTGGCTTAATACATATCTAAGAGGCCGTGTGGCCTAGCATCCGGATAGTCACATGACCCGGACTGCATCATGATCCGATCCTTAAGATCGTTGTATCACATAATAATCGTGAAAGTCTAAGGCATTACATTGCAAAGCAGTATGGCCTTATATCCGGATTGATATATAAACCGGATTGTATCATGAACCAATCTCTAGGATTGTTGTATCACACTAACATGGCCGTGTGACCTGACTCACACCATGATCGATTGTTTTCATAGATGCGTAAGAACTTGTTTGTGGCCGAGCTTGCTATATCATGCGGCTGCATGAGCCACATTGTGAACCTAAAATTTTAAATGACAATGTGACTCAGATATCGAAAAGGGATTTGGTGATACAATCACCAAGGAAAACAATGAGAATGAATTGGTACAGGATTCCATCATCTCATTGAAGGTCTAAAAGATCAGTACATCACTATGGAAAATCCACTAGACTTTGGGTATGCTTTACAGCATAGAAATTACCACCAGAAAACAGTGTTGCTTCCAAAGGCTAGAAATGACTAGAAGAATCTAAGATTCTTGGATTACAAAGTCATGGATGAGTACAACTCAGTCTTGTTTAAGACAGTCTCGATGCTGAGACTTTGTGGCCGAAAATTTTAGTCTTGTTTAAGGCTTCACCACTTATACTGACCTGATCACATGTCTGCTTCTGGCAGAGACCAAATTTTCGATACGACTAGTCTTATTGCTTTATGATTGCAATTGTGTTTTAACCTAAGGATCATTCACGATTTTTATATACAAAGGTATTAGTCTTGAGTTTATTAAATCTTGCCTGATCTTACTTGAACATATGAATGTTTTAAAGAGTTGCCTAAAGGGCATAAAACCGAGTAAGAAATCATGAAAGGTATAGAAAGCCTAGTAAGAAACTATGGCTAAGGCATTTGCCTATAAGGCATTATATACACCCAAAGAAACGTGGTCCATTGAGTTATAATGAATGGTTTCCAAATAAGAAACAATGGACAAACTAGAAGGAAACAAGTTCCTTCAGATTTTGAAAGAAAAAATCGCCTAAGACCTTGAAAGAAAGTGATCGAAAACTATACCAATGATCCCTACTGATTTAAACTATGCTAAGGATCAGTATGATAAAAGAGGCAAGAGAAGTAGTGACTATAATGATATATCCCACGAAATTATACACTATATGGCAAGATAGGATTAGCCATCCTAAAGTTTAAACTTGATGCAAAGAAATTGAAAAGGCACAGAGTTATCCCATAAAGATCTCACGTTGTGAAACATGTACACAAAGGGAAACTCATTAGGCTTAATAATCCCAAAGCACCACGACCTTATAGTATGGTCATGAGGGGGAGAGAGGATAAACCCATGATCAATACTACAAGTTCGTGTACTATGGTCTAAAGACCATGTTATATGGCTTGGCCATTACTCGGCCATAAAGGGCCATTACCCGACCAAAGAGAGGCCATGATACAAACGGCCAAACCAAAGAGGCTATCACCTATAAACAGGTAGGCCATGACTTGGCCGTGACTTGTCTGAATAGTGCAGGCTTGGCCGCACACTGTCCATGACTCGGCCAAAGAGGCCGAAGAGACCATGAGAGACAACAGCCTGGCCGCAAAGGCCATAACCGGCCGGAAAGACCATTACCTATAAAAGGTTCGGCCATTACCTATATGCTTGGGGACATAATGAATTTACATGTACAGAATGATAATAAGATCATATGCATCAGGCCATATAAGTGAGCATAGATATTCCCATCTAAAGAATGAATACGGGTCATTAAAACCAGACAAACCATCTTAAGAGATTCTGAAATAAAACCACCACATACATATATGTGCCGTCTAAGATGGAACCTCAGAAGAGGATTGGGAATATATGTTGGATAGGAGTATTACTTTCTCCATGAATTCAAAGAAAGCTTGAGCCAAAACATGGGTGATTAAAATAGTGGCCAGGTACGGATTGCATGACCAAAAGCATCCGACTATCCAAACATTAAAGGAGAAAGATTATAAGCTGGATAAAGAAAGAGTAAAGGAATGATAAGAATGGTTTTAACCATCATTGTCTTGGCAAGATCCTCGGACTATACATTATGATATAAGACGTCCAAAGAAAGATTATACAAAGCTATTGAGAAGCTAATCGAGATGCCAGACACTGACCCGAAAAGAATGACTAAGTCATAACCAGCTTAGCACCAAATGAAACGTCCTAGAAGAGACATAATCAAGTTGCTATAAGAGTCTATACAAGATAGACCAAGTGTTCCATAAAGATAAAGGAACTTCGGATAGAAAAGAAAAGAGAAAGGTGCATAGACAGATCCGAGTTCATGATAAGAGAAACCGTACCAGACATTGAGAAAAGGCTGCGCAGCTACACATCTAAGGTACCAAACCAAGTGGCTTGGGACGCCAAGCTACTAGGTAACAAAGGTCCTGGATAATGAAATCTCAAAGTGATCAGATCATGTCTGGAACATAATGGAACCTTATGAAGGTGTCGACACACACACACACATGAACATCTATATAAAGATGCATAAGAGAAAAGCACTTGAACATAAAGAGATAAGCGAGGATCATGAACCCACGATTGAGTACTCATCATACAATCATAGAATCATAAAGATTATAAAGAATAGAAAAGATAAACGTGGAGGTTCAAAGTATCTAAAGAGAGATGAGCGTATTGGCCATGTACATATACAGAAACGCCATCCGATAAACCAGTGAAATAGATGGATCTTGTGAGATAAAGAAACCGTGAGAGAGGACACTTGATCACGTGGCCTAGAGTGCCCATGTCCTCCTACTAACAGCATTAGATCATAGCTTGTTACACAAGGTACTCACAAAGATCAAAGGAACAGATTATAAGGAGATAAACTCCTATGTGGTGATTGCTGCTACAGAATTCGAAATTGACAAAGGTCTGGTCATAAAGAAAGAAAATAGATACACTAATGTGGTAAGCAGCATATGGATCACTGGATAAGATAATGTAGAATGAGAGAACAGCTTTGTTCCTAAGCTGATTCATGGACTGAAACAAAAAGCAGCTGCATATAGTATGTAAAGGAAATTGATCACACATGATCATATTGATCTTGGAGTTGTATATAAGACAATACAATAACAGTCCATATACTTATGAGGATTTATAAAGAAATTCCTTGTGCTTATACTAAACCTAAAAGAGGTTAGAAGAATGATACAGAACATGTCTGTAGGCGTCCAGCACATTGGCTGATAGCGTCCGGTCCTTCAAACTAAAGAAGTCCGACTCTGTCCGTCCAAGGGCGTCCGGCTCTTCAGCAAAGAGCGTCCAGATCTTCTAGACACGTCCAGCTTTTAGACCTAAGAGGCATCTGACCCTTCTTCTTGGTCACGGGCTAAAAGAAACTAAATTAAGATCAACCATCAGGTTGCAATCCGACATCAGATCCCTTAAGGATCCAGCATAGCAGAATGGTCTGCTGCTGTATGAACTCCATAAAGCTTTGTCATAAGATTAAAGGGAGACATCTAATCTGTCGGATACCAAAGAAGTATTGTAGCCCATAAAGCTTATAAGATCTATGACCCAAGGTCATGAGACGTCATTAAGATAGGAATGCAAAGAATAAAGACATTACTTAAAGCAAAGAAATCGATGTCCACATACATGAGAGTGTGTTCGGCCGCAGAGCCATGATTATAAAAACCTCAAAGCAATAATCATTGAACACTCATAAGATTAATAAGTGGACAAGTATGGACGTGGTCTATGACCTGGACATGGATCGACCAGATTGAAACATGGTCAAATGGTAAACATAAATTGCCAAAGTAAAGAGTTTGAAAGAAGACAAACACGTCTAGACCATGGACAGATGCAAACACGTTTTATAAAGACCAACAAGTGATCCCCAAGGACAATGTGGTTCACATTGCTTAGCACACATGCTTTAAACAGGACACTCAATGTCAAAAGACATGAGAGACGACCATAAAAGGTCGAAGTGGTCTTGATTACGGTTCAGTAATGAAACTGACCGATTACTCCCATTCTATACCTACAGGATAGATCACGCATCAAGATGCGTAGTATGTAGAACCTACACCGAGGTTCACATCAGGGGGAGTAGTGCGTGTTGTACTCTTTTTCCTTCATCATGGTTTTGTCCCACTGGGTTTTCCTGATAAGGTTTTAATGAGGCAACATTAAGCGTACTACAAATCCTGTATGGTTATGGCATCCAAGGGGGAGTGTTATGAACATGTGTGGATTGCCATTAACCAAGACAAGAAGAGA
>NW_026015542.1:45000-49696 GCF_020379485.1 Brassica napus
CCCTTTGGGTCATTCCCAACCGTTCGTCCTAACCGCCCAGTCTTGGTGCGATCGGATCATCCGTCTAACCGACCCGTGTCAAGGCTAGCGGTCTGGTTATGTTCGGCCAAAGCCTAGGGACGTGTCCCTTGGACTCAACCAACACAACCTTTCGTGTTTAACCAGAGAGAAGAGAAGAGAAACGAATTGAAATAGATAAGGAGAGCCGGATGGGACTTAGGAACCGACCAGAGCCGCGGTGCGGTCGCATGGACCGTCCGTTCGGTCTGATGGAGCCACGGCCCATCACATACCTTGTGAACCACATCTGGGTTCTCCATGCTCTTCTCCTTGTCTTGATCTCCCATTCTTGACCGGAGTTAGTTCTCAAACGATCAGAGTCGCCGGAACACAACACCACCACAATCGGCCTTTCTCTTGGCCGGAACTCTCTCTTTCTCTCTTTCTTTCTCTCTACGTTTTTCTCTGAGTATTTTACTCTGGAATTGGATAATGAAATCGACCAGAGAGCCCCCATATTTATAGAAAACGAGGGGGTAAGTCTTGCCCCATGAACAGGCACGACTTGCTAGCGAATGGGCACCATCGGCCAAGAGTTGCCCCCTTTCGGCCACTTGCATCCCTTCGCCCTTTCTGATTGGGTTTGGGTCGGCCACAAGCCCAACCCACGCCCCAGGCCTCCTGGACACAGCCCACAGCCTTGCCCAAGGACCCAACAGCCCATGGCCTCATGGCCGGACCTCTCAGCCCGCCACTGACCCAGACCCGGACCATCGGCCTAAAGCCCGGACAGTCCGTCTAGCTGAGATGAGCTGACACTCAGCTGCCTCAGCTGAGTGAGCTAGTAGTCCAGCTAGTGGAGCTGACTTAGTAGGGACTGAGCTGGAGTGAACTGAACCTAGCTTCCTTGAGCTGGCCGAGCTACTCGTCCACTTCGTCCTAGCTACCGTCTTACTCGTCCTAGCTGACACTTAGCTCGTATAAGGTTAAGTCTAAGTTTCCTTATATCCTTAACCTTCTTTCTCGACCATGGAACGCTTGCCTTGATGTCTCAAGACTGGCTTGTACGTTTCCTCGAACCATGGCCGTCCCAACAATCCTATTCAGGATTGGGGGCGTGACAGGTTTGGTGTCCAAGAGTTTAGAATCACCCATGTTCTTCACCTTTGATTTTGATCGGTAAGATGGTTGTGGATCAGTTTTCTGTGAGAAGTTTTGTTGGTTTGCCTACACTGGAGTAAAATCTGAATAAATCCACCATGGATTCTTTTTGGTGTTGATCAGGTTAATTTGAGGTTAGCTTGAAGAGAGACAACCAGTCAAGTTTAATTAGTTGAGTAAAACCGGTAAGCTTCAGCTTCTTGATTCAGCCATGTTTTGATGAGAACCAATTTCTGTATGTTGGTTAACCTGTCAGGATCAGTTGTCTAAGTCTTGTTCTCTTCAGTCTTGGTTGGTTTATGATTTAATCAGTCTCATAGAACCAGTAGACGAACTGATAAGAATTATGGGGATTAAACCGAACTGATTTGATCTTGTTTAGAACTGAATTGAGCTGAGTATGTTCTGATCTGATCTGAGCCGAGCTGTCTATGGTCTGAAATTGTCTTGAACTGATGTCGTCTGAGTATAACCGAGTTAAGCTGTTGGGAACTGATTAGAACCGGAGTTAGCTGAGCATGAACTAAGCTGATATGAACCGAGTTAAATTGTTAAAGCTTGAACCGAGCTGAACATGGTATCAATCTGTCTTGAACCGAACTGATATGAGAGAACTGAACTGAAATGTTATGAACTGAATTGAGTTTCTTCTTGAACCAGACTAGTGAACCTTATGTTCCAACTGTTATGTTTTGAATTCAGATGGCCAAGGAGAGTATTCGGATAAGCCGGATCCTTGTGCTGGTTCTGAACCGAGAGTGATCCAGAAGTGAAGTGTGATTAGCTTGAGCTCGAGTCTAGTCTTCTTTAGCCAATCTCATGGATTTAAAGGTGAGTCTAGCTAGATGATGAATGAATTATGAATGAGTATGCACGTTTCATATTGAATATGGTTGATTAATTAAGAGTTAAATCATGAATTAATTAAGGGATAACATTGATTAATTAAGGATTAATCATGGATTAATTAAGGAGTAATTATGGTTGATTGATTGATTATTATCCCTTGATCTATATTTATATATGAAGTATTTATCTAGTTTAAATACTAAGAATTAATAAGAATAATTCTTTGAGGTTATCTCGAGCCTTAGTACTTGTTCTCAAGTACTATTCTATAAGTATTCTATTAATAAGTGTGAATCATATGAAGTCTTATTGTATACTCACTCTCCCGAAAGTCCCGCATTGCCGTGAATTGGTCCTGCGATATGGATCAAGGTCATGAAGACACGATGATGGGGTCGCACCCTGGAGGCCGTGTAACTGCATGCAGCGTTGGATGTTCTATCTTGGAATATCTGATGGAGATGATTGCTATATTTATTCCCCGTTAAGCTCGGTTAGCCTTGGTGTTTTCCGGGTTTAGCATATATATATATTAAGAGTGAGTGATTGGCGGGTATCGTGGAGGTGATGTTTAAGATAGATTCACATGGATGGACTGAGAGGCCTTATAATAATATTAATTATGGAATATAATTCCACTGCATTCCAATGGTGTCGCTTGCTCGGGATACTATTGATATGTGTTTGGGTGTGGGATTAGACTCACTGAGTAAACTCGTTACTCATGACTCATTTGATATGCAGGTAACCAGTAGGTGGGAGACCTTTACTCTAGGACGGGAAGGAACGGCATTAGCCAGCGGTAGTTTTATTATCCTTGCAGTCGTTTTGATATATTTTATGTAAAGGTTTGTTGATCGAAACCTCGAGGTTAATCTATAAGATTTTGTAAGATTCTTTTAAATGAATAAGTATATAGTGTATAAAAGAATGTTTTTAAAGTACGGGTTCCAAATGATATTAGTCCTTGTCCGGACGAACCAACTATTTGGTATTACTCTTAAGGTTGTAAAGCCTCGGGTTGTACCTAATAGGATATGTGTACTTAGGCGGTTGGCCTAAGGTACCTGGATTTATTTCGGGAACTTCGGGTTAGTCGTTTATGTACACATTGTGGCTTCTCGGTTGGTTTCAGTTACGAGTGATCGGCTGTGCATGTTCTTGTTTGATTGTTGCACGGCTGGTCGAGTCAACTTATACTTAGACCAGATCGGGTGTCACAAAGGTGGTATCAGAGCATGGTTATACGATGCTTGAATGGGACTTGTTTCAAATGTTTTTTCGAGTCAAAATGAGTCGCAAGGATAATTAGGATGTGCTGGCTGGTTCCTTCATCTTAGGATAGATAGTCATGGGTAGTTACCTTACTGTTATCTTTCATACGAGATGCATCAAGACAAGCTTGATGGAGTGGAGTGTACTTACCAATTTGATCCTGTCAAGATCGAGATTCCTACAGTCATGATTGAGCTTTCTACCGTCATGATTCGGTTTTTATCGTCATGTTTTGGTTCAGTCCGGTCATCCTTCAATCCATTATCATCATGCTCGGGTGAGCTAAAGACGTGCTCGGGTTTGCTACCATCATGCTCGGAGTTGGTATCATCATGCTTTCCTGCGGTTCCTACAATTTCTAGTGTGGATATCGATATTCAAAGATGGTAGCAAACTTCGGCCCGTGTTTTATTGAAGTCAAAGTTGACGTTGTTGGTGATGATCCGGTTCAGAATATCCAACTTCATATGACTTATTCTTTCGGCTGCTCATTTCAATCCAGCTTATGCCCAAACGTACCAGAACCAGAGACGTACAAGCCTGATTGATTCAGCACTTGTTTCAAGCTTAACGTTGGTGGCTGAGATAGTTCAGCAGTAGTACAAGATGATGGACGCACCAGCACCATTCTGTTGCAACAAGACATCTCGAAGTTGTGAAAAAGATAAAGAAGTTGGGACAACACCGACAAGTACTAAACCATTCGATGTAGATTTTGTATAGAGGAAGATTTTGAATGCAACACTAGGAGCAGAACAACTAACGTGGCCATTGTTCAGAAGATTGCAAGAAGGATATGGAACATACATCATCAAGAATGATACAGTAAGTTGGTGATTAAGCGTCAAGCATCATTTGGGAAATGTTAGTCCAAGTTAGGCGGATTTCATTCAAGAGTTCAAGATGGAGTGTTTTCTACCCAAACATGGGACCGATATGGAGTTCGCGCAGTGAGATGATTTTCCGCCAAGATTTCGAAGTCAAGTTAATCTGATTCATCCATTATGGTTTGGAGGATGAGCTAAAGATCATGAAGATGTACTATTGTGACTTAGCCATTAATCTCAGAGTAACCCAAACTATAAAACTTAAGAGCTATGAGGAGTTGGTGGAGGATCACATGAATTCTATAGAAGCCGTTTTTACTGAAGAAGTTTTACCAAGTCTGCAGATTATTTAACTATCAACCTATTCAGATAGAAGGTCAGTTTCAAGTATGAATCAAGAAAGTCGATGGAAATAATTTTTGTTGGACTTCATCAGATCAAGACCGAGGACCCTGAGTTGTTTTGGTTTTGGCTAGCAAGGAGAGTAAGGTGATGATTGTTTCAAGTAATTAAAATCCTCGATCGCTTACGTCATTCGCGCTTCGGTGGTGCCAGTAATAGTACAAGGTTATCCTACTGGCATA
>NW_026015543.1:0-37849 GCF_020379485.1 Brassica napus
CCGATGTAAGAAGCTTATGATATGATATATAAAGTAATGGAGAATCACTAGGAAGTTGAATAAATCTCATGGGAGTTACTATGAAGAAGTTGTCCCACTTTCAAATCAGGTGATCCCAGTTTTCCTGTTTGGGAATATGACAGCTTCTTTGTCATTCTAATCAAACCAGGATGAATAGCGATGTAAGAAAGTTGATTTTGCTATATAAAGTAATGGAGAATCACTAGGAAGTTGAATAAATCTCATAGGAGTTAGGATGAACAAGCTATCCCACTTTCAAATCAAGTGATCCCAGTTTTTCTGTTTGGGAATATGACAGCTTCTTTGTTTTTCTAATCAAACCAGAATGAATCGCAATGTAAGACGCTTTATTTGGATACATAAAGTAATGGAGAGTCCCTAGGAAGTTGAATAAATCTCATAGGAGTTAGGATGAAGAAGCTATCCCACTTTCAAATCAGGTGATCCCAGTTTTCCTGTTTGGGAATATGACAGCTTCTTTGTCCATTCTAATCAAAACCACCAGAATGAATCGCGATGTAAGAAGCTTGATTTTGATACATAAATTAATGGAGAATCACTAGGAATTGAAGAATCTCATAGGAGTTAGGATGAAGAAGCTATCCCACTTTCAAATCAGGTGATCCCATTTTTCCCTGTTTGGGAATAAACATCTTTCTTGTCATTCTAATCAAACCAGGATGAATCGCGATGTAGAAGCTTGATTTTGATACATAAAGTAATGGAAAATCACTAGGAAGTTGAATAAATCTCATAGGAGTTAGGATGAAGAAGCTATCCCACTTTCAAATCAGGTGATCCCCAGTTTTCCTGTTTGGGAATATAACAGCTTCCTTGTCATTCTAATCGAACCAGGATGAATCGCGATGTAAGAAGCTTGATTTTGATACATAGAGTAATAGAGAATCACTAGGAAGTTGAATAAATCTCATAGGAGTTAGGACGAAGAAGCTATCCCACATTCAAATCAGGTGATCCCCCCGTTTTTCCTGTTTGGGAATATGACAGCTTCTTTGTCATTCTAATCAAACCAGGATGAATCGCGATGTAAGAAGCTTTATTTTTTATAATATAAATTGTGGAAAACCACTAGGAAGTTGAATAAATCTCATAGGAGTTAGGATGAAGAAGCTATCCCACTTTCAAATCAGGTGATCCCAGTTTTCCTGTTTGGGAATATGACAGCTTCCTTGTCATTCTAATCAAACCAGGATGAATCGCGATGTAAGAAGCTTTAATTTGATACATAAAGTAATGGAGAATCCCTAGAGTTGAATAAATCTCATAGGAGTTAGGATGAAGAAGCTATCCCACTTTCAAATCAGGTGATCCCAGTTTTCCTGTTGGGAATATGACAGCTTCTTTGTCATTCTATCTAATCGAACCAGATGAATCGCGATGTAAGAAGCTTGATTTTGATACATAATTAATGGAGAATCACTAGGAAGTTGAATAAATCTCATAGGAGTTAGGATGAAGAACTATCCCACTTTCAAATCAGGTGATCCCAGTTTTCCTGTTTGGGAATATGACAGCTTTCCTTGTCATTCTAATCGAACCAAGATGAATCGCGATGTAAGAAACTTGATTTTGATACATAAAGTAATGGAGAATCACTAGGAAGTTTGAATAAATCTCATAGGAGTTAGGATGAAGAAGCTATCCCACTTTCAAATCAGGTGATCCAGTTTTCCTCCTGTTTGGGAATATAACAGCTTCCTTGTCATTCTAATCAAACCAGGATGAATCGCGATGTAAGAAGCTTGATTTTGATACATAAGTATAGAGAATCACTAGGAAGTTGAATAATCTCAAGGAGTTAGGATGAAGAAGCTATCCCACATTCAAATCAGGTGATCCCAGTTTTCCTGTTTGGGAATATGACAGCTTCTTTGTCATTCTAATCGAACCAGAATGAATCGCGATGTAAGAAGCTTGATTTTGATATATAAATTAGTGGAAAACCATTAGGAAGTTGAATAAAAATCATAGGAGTTAGGATGAAGAAGCTATCCCACTTTCAAATCAGGTGATCCCACTTTTCCTGTTTGGGAATATGACAGCTTCCTTGTCATTCTAATCAAACCAGGATGAATCGCGATGTAAGAAGCTTTATTTTGATACATAAAGTAATGGAGAATCACTAGGAAGTTGAATAAATCTCATAGGAGTTAGGATGAAGAAGCTATCCCACTTTCAAATCAGGTGATCCCAGTTTTTCTGTTTGGGAATATGACAGCTTCTTTGTCATTCTAATCAAACCAGGATGAATCGCGATGTAAGCTTGATTTTGATATATAAAGTAATGGAGAATCACTAGGAAGTTGATTAAATCTCATAGGAGTTAGGATGAAAAAGCTATCCCACTTTCAAATCAGGTGATCCCAGTTTTCCTGTTTTGGAATATGACAGCTTCCTTGTCATTCTAATCAAACCAGGATGAATCGCGATGTAAGAAGCTTGATTTTAATACATAAAGTAATGGAGAATCACTAGGAAGTTGAATAAATCTCATAGGAGTTAGGATGAAGAAGCTATCCCACTTTCAAATCAGGTGATCCCAGTTTTCCTGTTTGGGAATATGACAGCTTCCTTGTCATTCTAATCAAACCAGGATGAATCGCGATGTAAGAAGCTTGATTTTGATACATAAAGTAATGGAGAATCACTAGGAAGTTGAATAAATCTCATAGGAGTTAGGATGAAGAAGCTATCCCACTTTCAAATCAGGTGATCCCAGTTTTCCTGTTTGGGAATATGACAGCTTCTTGTCATTCTAATCAAACCAGGATGAATCGCGATGTAAGAAGCTTGATTTGATACATAAAGTAATGGAGAATCACTAGGAAGTTGAATAAATCTCATAGGAGTTAGGATGAAGAAGCTATCCCACTTTCAAATCAGGTGATCCCAGTTTTCCTGTTTGGGAATATGACAGCTTCTTTGTCATTCTAATCAAACCAGGATGAATCGCGATGTAAGAAGCTTGATTTTGATATATAAAGTAATGGAGAATCACTAGGAAGTTGAATAAATCTCATAGGAGTTAGGATGAAGAAGCTATCCCACTTTCAAATCAGGTGATCCCAGTTTTCCTGTTTGGGAATATGACAGCTTCTTTGTCATTCTAATCAACCAGGATGAATCGCGATGTAAGAAGCTTGATTTTGATACATAAAGTATGGAGAATCACTAGGAAGTTGAATAAATCTCATAGGAGTTAGGATGAAGAAGCTATCCCACTTTCAAATCAGGTGATCCCAGTTTTCCTGTTTGGGAATATGACAGCTTCTTTGTCATTCTAATCAAACCAGGATGAATCGCGATGTAAGAAGCTTGATTTTGATACATAAAGTAATGGAGAATCACTAGGAAGTTGAATAAATCTCATAGGAGTTAGGATGAAGAAGCTATCCCACTTTCAAATCAGGTGATCCCAGTTTTCCTGTTTGGGAATATGACAGCTTCTTTGTCATTCTAATCAAACCAGGATGAATCGCGATGTAAGAAGCTTGATTTTGATACATAAAGTAATGGAGAATCACTAGGAAGTTGAATAAATCTCATAGGAGTTAGGATGAAGAAGCTATCCCACTTTCAAATCAGGTGATCCCAGTTTTCCTGTTTGGGAATATGACAGCTTCCTTGTCATTCTAATCAAACCAGGATGAATCGCGATGTAAGAAGCTTGATTTTGATACATAAAGTAATGGAGAATCACTAGGAAGTTGAATAAATCTCATAGGAGTTAGGATGAAGAAGCTATCCCACTTTCAAATCAGGTGATCCCAGTTTTCCTGTTTGGGAATATGACAGCTTCTTTGTCATTCTAATCAAACCAGGATGAATCGCGATGTAAGAAGCTTGATTTTGATACATAAAGTAATGGAGAATCACTAGGAAGTTGAATAAATCTCATAGGAGTTAGGATGAAGAAGCTATCCCACTTTCAAATCAGGTGATCCCAGTTTTCCTGTTTGGGAATATGACAGCTTCTTTGTCATTCTAATCAAACCAGGATGAATCGCGATGTAAGAAGCTTGATTTTGATACATAAAGTAATGGAGAATCACTAGGAAGTTGAATAAATCTCATAGGAGTTAGGATGAAGAAGCTATCCCACTTTCAAATCAGGTGATCCCAGTTTTCCTGTTTGGGAATATGACAGCTTCTTTGTCATTCTAATCAAACCAGGATGAATCGCGATGTAAGAAGCTTGATTTTGATACATAAAGTAATGGAGAATCACTAGGAAGTTGAATAAATCTCATAGGAGTTAGGATGAAGAAGCTATCCCACTTTCAAATCAGGTGATCCCAGTTTCCCTGTTTGGGAATATGACAGCTTCTTTGTCATTCTAATCAAACCAGGATGAATCGCGATGTAAGAAGCTTGATTTTGATACATAAAGTAATGGAGAATCACTAGGAAGTTGAATAAATCTCATAGGAGTTAGGATGAAGAAGCTATCCCACTTTCAAATCAGGTGATCCCAGTTTTCCTGTTTGGGAATATGACAGCTTCTTTGTCATTCTAATCAAACCAGGATGAATCGCGATGTAAGAAGCTTGATTTTGATACATAAAGTAATGGAGAATCACTAGGAAGTTGAATAAATCTCATAGGAGTTAGGATGAAGAAGCTATCCCACTTTCAAATCAGGTGATCCCAGTTTTCCTGTTTGGGAATATGACAGCTTCTTTGTCATTCTAATCAAACCAGGATGAATCGCGATGTAAGAAGCTTGATTTTGATACATAAAGTAATGGAGAATCACTAGGAAGTTGAATAAATCTCATAGGAGTTAGGATGAAGAAGCTATCCCACTTTCAAATCAGGTGATCCCAGTTTTCCTGTTTGGGAATATGACAGCTTCTTTGTCATTCTAATCAAACCAGGATGAATCGCGATGTAAGAAGCTTGATTTTGATACATAAAGTAATGGAGAATCACTAGGAAGTTGAATAAATCTCATAGGAGTTAGGATGAAGAAGCTATCCCACTTTCAAATCAGGTGATCCCAGTTTTCCTGTTTGGGAATATGACAGCTTCCTTGTCATTCTAATCAAACCAGGATGAATCGCGATGTAAGAAGCTTGATTTTGATACATAAAGTAATGGAGAATCACTAGGAAGTTGAATAAATCTCATAGGAGTTAGGATGAAGAAGCTATCCCACTTTCAAATCAGGTGATCCCAGTTTTCCTGTTTGGGAATATGACAGCTTCTTTGTCATTCTAATCAAACCAGGATGAATCGCGATGTAAGAAGCTTGATTTTGATACATAAAGTAATGGAGAATCACTAGGAAGTTGAATAAATCTCATAGGAGTTAGGATGAAGAAGCTATCCCACTTTCAAATCAGGTGATCCCAGTTTTCCTGTTTGGGAATATGACAGCTTCTTTGTCATTCTAATCAAACCAGGATGAATCGCGATGTAAGAAGCTTGATTTTGATACATAAAGTAATGGAGAATCACTAGGAAGTTGAATAAATCTCATAGGAGTTAGGATGAAGAAGCTATCCCACTTTCAAATCAGGTGATCCCAGTTTTCCTGTTTGGGAATATGACAGCTTCTTTGTCATTCTAATCAAACCAGGATGAATCGCGATGTAAGAAGCTTGATTTTGATACATAAAGTAATGGAGAATCACTAGGAAGTTGAATAAATCTCATAGGAGTTAGGATGAAGAAGCTATCCCACTTTCAAATCAGGTGATCCCAGTTTTCCTGTTTGGGAATATGACAGCTTCTTTGTCATTCTAATCAAACCAGGATGAATCGCGATGTAAGAAGCTTGATTTTGATACATAAAGTAATGGAGAATCACTAGGAAGTTGAATAAATCTCATAGGAGTTAGGATGAAGAAGCTATCCCACTTTCAAATCAGGTGATCCCAGTTTTCCTGTTTGGGAATATGACAGCTTCTTTGTCATTCTAATCAAACCAGGATGAATCGCGATGTAAGAAGCTTGATTTTGATACATAAAGTAATGGAGAATCACTAGGAAGTTGAATAAATCTCATAGGAGTTAGGATGAAGAAGCTATCCCACTTTCAAATCAGGTGATGCCAGTTTTCCTGTTTGGGAATATGACAGCTTCCTTTGTCATTCTAATCAAACCAGGATGAATCGCGATGTAAGAAGCTTGATTTTGATACATAAAGTAATGGAGAATCACTAGGAAGTTGAATAAATCTCATAGGAGTTAGGATGAAGAAGCTATCCCACTTTCAAATCAGGTGATCCCAGTTTTCCTGTTTGGGAATATGACAGCTTCTTTGTCATTCTAATCAAACCAGGATGAATCGCGATGTAAGAAGCTTGATTTTGATACATAAAGTAATGGAGAATCACTAGGAAGTTGAATAAATCTCATAGGAGTTAGGATGAAGAAGCTATCCCACTTTCAAATCAGGTGATCCCAGTTTTCCTGTTTGGGAATATGACAGCTTCTTTGTCATTCTAATCAAACCAGGATGAATCGCGATGTAAGAAGCTTGATTTTGATACATAAAGTAATGGAGAATCACTAGGAAGTTGAATAAATCTCATAGGAGTTAGGATGAAGAAGCTATCCCACTTTCAAATCAGGTGATCCCAGTTTTCCTGTTTGGGAATATGACAGCTTCTTTGTCATTCTAATCAAACCAGGATGAATCGCGATGTAAGAAGCTTGATTTTGATACATAAAGTAATGGAGAATCACTAGGAAGTTGAATAAATCTCATAGGAGTTAGGATGAAGAAGCTATCCCACTTTCAAATCAGGTGATCCCAGTTTTCCTGTTTGGGAATATGACAGCTTCTTTGTCATTCTAATCAAACCAGGATGAATCGCGATGTAAGAAGCTTGATTTTGATACATAAAGTAATGGAGAATCACTAGGAAGTTGAATAAATCTCATAGGAGTTAGGATGAAGAAGCTATCCCACTTTCAAATCAGGTGATCCCAGTTTTCCTGTTTGGGAATATGACAGCTTCTTTGTCATTCTAATCAAACCAGGATGAATCGCGATGTAAGAAGCTTGATTTTGATACATAAAGTAATGGAGAATCACTAGGAAGTTGAATAAATCTCATAGGAGTTAGGATGAAGAAGCTATCCCACTTTCAAATCAGGTGATCCCAGTTTTCCTGTTTGGGAATATGACAGCTTCTTTGTCATTCTAATCAAACCAGGATGAATCGCGATGTAAGAAGCTTGATTTTGATACATAAAGTAATGGAGAATCACTAGGAAGTTGAATAAATCTCATAGGAGTTAGGATGAAGAAGCTATCCCACTTTCAAATCAGGTGATCCCAGTTTTCCTGTTTGGGAATATGACAGCTTCTTTGTCATTCTAATCAAACCAGGATGAATCGCGATGTAAGAAGCTTGATTTTGATACATAAAGTAATGGAGAATCACTAGGAAGTTGAATAAATCTCATAGGAGTTAGGATGAAGAAGCTATCCCACTTTCAAATCAGGTGATCCCAGTTTTCCTGTTTGGGAATATGACAGCTTCTTTGTCATTCTAATCAAACCAGGATGAATCGCGATGTAAGAAGCTTGATTTTGATACATAAAGTAATGGAGAATCACTAGGAAGTTGAATAAATCTCATAGGAGTTAGGATGAAGAAGCTATCCCACTTTCAAATCAGGTGATCCCAGTTTTCCTGTTTGGGAATATGACAGCTTCTTTGTCATTCTAATCAAACCAGGATGAATCGCGATGTAAGAAGCTTGATTTTGATACATAAAGTAATGGAGAATCACTAGGAAGTTGAATAAATCTCATAGGAGTTAGGATGAAGAAGCTATCCCACTTTCAAATCAGGTGATCCCAGTTTTCCTGTTTGGGAATATGACAGCTTCCTTGTCATTCTAATCAAACCAGGATGAATCGCGATGTAAGAAGCTTGATTTTGATACATAAAGTAATGGAGAATCACTAGGAAGTTGAATAAATCTCATAGGAGTTAGGATGAAGAAGCTATCCCACTTTCAAATCAGGTGATCCCAGTTTTCCTGTTTGGGAATATGACAGCTTCTTGTCATTCTAATCAAACCAGGATGAATCGCGATGTAAGAAGCTTGATTTTGATACATAAAGTAATGGAGAATCACTAGGAAGTTGAATAAATCTCATAGGAGTTAGGATGAAGAAGCTATCCCACTTTCAAATCAGGTGATCCCAGTTTTCCTGTTTGGGAATATGACAGCTTCTTTGTCATTCTAATCAAACCAGGATGAATCGCGATGTAAGAAGCTTGATTTTGATACATAAAGTAATGGAGAATCACTAGGAAGTTGAATAAATCTCATAGGAGTTAGGATGAAGAAGCTATCCCACTTTCAAATCAGGTGATCCCAGTTTTCCTGTTTGGGAATATGACAGCTTCCTTGTCATTCTAATCAAACCAGGATGAATCGCGATGTAAGAAGCTTGATTTTGATACATAAAGTAATGGAGAATCACTAGGAAGTTGAATAAATCTCATAGGAGTTAGGATGAAGAAGCTATCCCACTTTCAAATCAGGTGATCCCAGTTTTCCTGTTTGGGAATATGACAGCTTCTTTGTCATTCTAATCAAACCAGGATGAATCGCGATGTAAGAAGCTTGATTTTGATACATAAAGTAATGGAGAATCACTAGGAAGTTGAATAAATCTCATAGGAGTTAGGATGAAGAAGCTATCCCACTTTCAAATCAGGTGATCCCAGTTTTCCTGTTTGGGAATATGACAGCTTCTTGTCATTCTAATCAAACCAGGATGAATCGCGATGTAAGAAGCTTGATTTTGATACATAAAGTAATGGAGAATCACTAGGAAGTTGAATAAATCTCATAGGAGTTAGGATGAAGAAGCTATCCCACTTTCAAATCAGGTGATCCCAGTTTTCCTGTTTGGGAATATGACAGCTTCTTTGTCATTCTAATCAAACCAGGATGAATCGCGATGTAAGAAGCTTGATTTTGATACATAAAGTAATGGAGAATCACTAGGAAGTTGAATAAATCTCATAGGAGTTAGGATGAAGAAGCTATCCCACTTTCAAATCAGGTGATCCCAGTTTTCCTGTTTGGGAATATGACAGCTTCTTTGTCATTCTAATCAAACCAGGATGAATCGCGATGTAAGAAGCTTGATTTTGATACATAAAGTAATGGAGAATCACTAGGAAGTTGAATAAATCTCATAGGAGTTAGGATGAAGAAGCTATCCCACTTTCAAATCAGGTGATCCCAGTTTTCCTGTTTGGGAATATGACAGCTTCTTTGTCATTCTAATCAAACCAGGATGAATCGCGATGTAAGAAGCTTGATTTTGATACATAAAGTAATGGAGAATCACTAGGAAGTTGAATAAATCTCATAGGAGTTAGGATGAAGAAGCTATCCCACTTTCAAATCAGGTGATCCCAGTTTTCCTGTTTGGGAATATGACAGCTTCTTTGTCATTCTAATCAAACCAGGATGAATCGCGATGTAAGAAGCTTGATTTTGATACATAAAGTAATGGAGAATCACTAGGAAGTTGAATAAATCTCATAGGAGTTAGGATGAAGAAGCTATCCCACTTTCAAATCAGGTGATCCCAGTTTTCCTGTTTGGGAATATGACAGCTTCTTTGTCATTCTAATCAAACCAGGATGAATCGCGATGTAAGAAGCTTGATTTTGATACATAAAGTAATGGAGAATCACTAGGAAGTTGAATAAATCTCATAGGAGTTAGGATGAAGAAGCTATCCCACTTTCAAATCAGGTGATCCCAGTTTTCCTGTTTGGGAATATGACAGCTTCCTTGTCATTCTAATCAAACCAGGATGAATCGCGATGTAAGAAGCTTGATTTTGATACATAAAGTAATGGAGAATCACTAGGAAGTTGAATAAATCTCATAGGAGTTAGGATGAAGAAGCTATCCCACTTTCAAATCAGGTGATCCCAGTTTTCCTGTTTGGGAATATGACAGCTTCTTTGTCATTCTAATCAAACCAGGATGAATCGCGATGTAAGAAGCTTGATTTTGATACATAAAGTAATGGAGAATCACTAGGAAGTTGAATAAATCTCATAGGAGTTAGGATGAAGAAGCTATCCCACTTTCAAATCAGGTGATCCCAGTTTTCCTGTTTGGGAATATGACAGCTTCCTTGTCATTCTAATCAAACCAGGATGAATCGCGATGTAAGAAGCTTGATTTTGATACATAAAGTAATGGAGAATCACTAGGAAGTTGAATAAATCTCATAGGAGTTAGGATGAAGAAGCTATCCCACTTTCAAATCAGGTGATCCCAGTTTTCCTGTTTGGGAATATGACAGCTTCCTTGTCATTCTAATCAAACCAGGATGAATCGCGATGTAAGAAGCTTGATTTTGATACATAAAGTAATGGAGAATCACTAGGAAGTTGAATAAATCTCATAGGAGTTAGGATGAAGAAGCTATCCCACTTTCAAATCAGGTGATCCCAGTTTTCCTGTTTGGGAATATGACAGCTTCTTTGTCATTCTAATCAAACCAGGATGAATCGCGATGTAAGAAGCTTGATTTTGATACATAAAGTAATGGAGAATCACTAGGAAGTTGAATAAATCTCATAGGAGTTAGGATGAAGAAGCTATCCCACTTTCAAATCAGGTGATCCCAGTTTTCCTGTTTGGGAATATGACAGCTTCCTTGTCATTCTAATCAAACCAGGATGAATCGCGATGTAAGAAGCTTGATTTTGATACATAAAGTAATGGAGAATCACTAGGAAGTTGAATAAATCTCATAGGAGTTAGGATGAAGAAGCTATCCCACTTTCAAATCAGGTGATCCCAGTTTTCCTGTTTGGGAATATGACAGCTTCTTTGTCATTCTAATCAAACCAGGATGAATCGCGATGTAAGAAGCTTGATTTTGATACATAAAGTAATGGAGAATCACTAGGAAGTTGAATAAATCTCATAGGAGTTAGGATGAAGAAGCTATCCCACTTTCAAATCAGGTGATCCCAGTTTTCCTGTTTGGGAATATGACAGCTTCTTTGTCATTCTAATCAAACCAGGATGAATCGCGATGTAAGAAGCTTGATTTTGATACATAAAGTAATGGAGAATCACTAGGAAGTTGAATAAATCTCATAGGAGTTAGGATGAAGAAGCTATCCCACTTTCAAATCAGGTGATCCCAGTTTTCCTGTTTGGGAATATGACAGCTTCTTTGTCATTCTAATCAAACCAGGATGAATCGCGATGTAAGAAGCTTGATTTTGATACATAAAGTAATGGAGAATCACTAGGAAGTTGAATAAATCTCATAGGAGTTAGGATGAAGAAGCTATCCCACTTTCAAATCAGGTGATCCCAGTTTTCCTGTTTGGGAATATGACAGCTTCTTTGTCATTCTAATCAAACCAGGATGAATCGCGATGTAAGAAGCTTGATTTTGATACATAAAGTAATGGAGAATCACTAGGAAGTTGAATAAATCTCATAGGAGTTAGGATGAAGAAGCTATCCCACTTTCAAATCAGGTGATCCCAGTTTTCCTGTTTGGGAATATGACAGCTTCCTTGTCATTCTAATCAAACCAGGATGAATCGCGATGTAAGAAGCTTGATTTTGATACATAAAGTAATGGAGAATCACTAGGAAGTTGAATAAATCTCATAGGAGTTAGGATGAAGAAGCTATCCCACTTTCAAATCAGGTGATCCCAGTTTTCCTGTTTGGGAATATGACAGCTTCTTTGTCATTCTAATCAAACCAGGATGAATCGCGATGTAAGAAGCTTGATTTTGATACATAAAGTAATGGAGAATCACTAGGAAGTTGAATAAATCTCATAGGAGTTAGGATGAAGAAGCTATCCCACTTTCAAATCAGGTGATCCCAGTTTTCCTGTTTGGGAATATGACAGCTTCTTTGTCATTCTAATCAAACCAGGATGAATCGCGATGTAAGAAGCTTGATTTTGATACATAAAGTAATGGAGAATCACTAGGAAGTTGAATAAATCTCATAGGAGTTAGGATGAAGAAGCTATCCCACTTTCAAATCAGGTGATCCCAGTTTTCCTGTTTGGGAATATGACAGCTTCTTTGTCATTCTAATCAAACCAGGATGAATCGCGATGTAAGAAGCTTGATTTTGATACATAAAGTAATGGAGAATCACTAGGAAGTTGAATAAATCTCATAGGAGTTAGGATGAAGAAGCTATCCCACTTTCAAATCAGGTGATCCCAGTTTTCCTGTTTGGGAATATGACAGCTTCCTTGTCATTCTAATCAAACCAGGATGAATCGCGATGTAAGAAGCTTGATTTTGATACATAAAGTAATGGAGAATCACTAGGAAGTTGAATAAATCTCATAGGAGTTAGGATGAAGAAGCTATCCCACTTTCAAATCAGGTGATCCCAGTTTTCCTGTTTGGGAATATGACAGCTTCCTTGTCATTCTAATCAAACCAGGATGAATCGCGATGTAAGAAGCTTGATTTTGATACATAAAGTAATGGAGAATCACTAGGAAGTTGAATAAATCTCATAGGAGTTAGGATGAAGAAGCTATCCCACTTTCAAATCAGGTGATCCCAGTTTTCCTGTTTGGGAATATGACAGCTTCTTTGTCATTCTAATCAAACCAGGATGAATCGCGATGTAAGAAGCTTGATTTTGATACATAAAGTAATGGAGAATCACTAGGAAGTTGAATAAATCTCATAGGAGTTAGGATGAAGAAGCTATCCCACTTTCAAATCAGGTGATCCCAGTTTTCCTGTTTGGGAATATGACAGCTTCTTTGTCATTCTAATCAAACCAGGATGAATCGCGATGTAAGAAGCTTGATTTTGATACATAAAGTAATGGAGAATCACTAGGAAGTTGAATAAATCTCATAGGAGTTAGGATGAAGAAGCTATCCCACTTTCAAATCAGGTGATCCCAGTTTTCCTGTTTGGGAATATGACAGCTTCTTTGTCATTCTAATCAAACCAGGATGAATCGCGATGTAAGAAGCTTGATTTTGATACATAAAGTAATGGAGAATCACTAGGAAGTTGAATAAATCTCATAGGAGTTAGGATGAAGAAGCTATCCCACTTTCAAATCAGGTGATCCCAGTTTTCCTGTTTGGGAATATGACAGCTTCTTTGTCATTCTAATCAAACCAGGATGAATCGCGATGTAAGAAGCTTGATTTTGATACATAAAGTAATGGAGAATCACTAGGAAGTTGAATAAATCTCATAGGAGTTAGGATGAAGAAGCTATCCCACTTTCAAATCAGGTGATCCCAGTTTTCCTGTTTGGGAATATGACAGCTTCTTTGTCATTCTAATCAAACCAGGATGAATCGCGATGTAAGAAGCTTGATTTTGATACATAAAGTAATGGAGAATCACTAGGAAGTTGAATAAATCTCATAGGAGTTAGGATGAAGAAGCTATCCCACTTTCAAATCAGGTGATCCCAGTTTTCCTGTTTGGGAATATGACAGCTTCTTTGTCATTCTAATCAAACCAGGATGAATCGCGATGTAAGAAGCTTGATTTTGATACATAAAGTAATGGAGAATCACTAGGAAGTTGAATAAATCTCATAGGAGTTAGGATGAAGAAGCTATCCCACTTTCAAATCAGGTGATCCCAGTTTTCCTGTTTGGGAATATGACAGCTTCTTTGTCATTCTAATCAAACCAGGATGAATCGCGATGTAAGAAGCTTGATTTTGATACATAAAGTAATGGAGAATCACTAGGAAGTTGAATAAATCTCATAGGAGTTAGGATGAAGAAGCTATCCCACTTTCAAATCAGGTGATCCCAGTTTTCCTGTTTGGGAATATGACAGCTTCCTTGTCATTCTAATCAAACCAGGATGAATCGCGATGTAAGAAGCTTGATTTTGATACATAAAGTAATGGAGAATCACTAGGAAGTTGAATAAATCTCATAGGAGTTAGGATGAAGAAGCTATCCCACTTTCAAATCAGGTGATCCCAGTTTTCCTGTTTGGGAATATGACAGCTTCTTGTCATTCTAATCAAACCAGGATGAATCGCGATGTAAGAAGCTTGATTTTGATACATAAAGTAATGGAGAATCACTAGGAAGTTGAATAAATCTCATAGGAGTTAGGATGAAGAAGCTATCCCACTTTCAAATCAGGTGATCCCAGTTTTCCTGTTTGGGAATATGACAGCTTCCTTGTCATTCTAATCAAACCAGGATGAATCGCGATGTAAGAAGCTTGATTTTGATACATAAAGTAATGGAGAATCACTAGGAAGTTGAATAAATCTCATAGGAGTTAGGATGAAGAAGCTATCCCACTTTCAAATCAGGTGATCCCAGTTTTCCTGTTTGGGAATATGACAGCTTCTTTGTCATTCTAATCAAACCAGGATGAATCGCGATGTAAGAAGCTTGATTTTGATACATAAAGTAATGGAGAATCACTAGGAAGTTGAATAAATCTCATAGGAGTTAGGATGAAGAAGCTATCCCACTTTCAAATCAGGTGATCCCAGTTTTCCTGTTTGGGAATATGACAGCTTCTTTGTCATTCTAATCAAACCAGGATGAATCGCGATGTAAGAAGCTTGATTTTGATACATAAAGTAATGGAGAATCACTAGGAAGTTGAATAAATCTCATAGGAGTTAGGATGAAGAAGCTATCCCACTTTCAAATCAGGTGATCCCAGTTTTCCTGTTTGGGAATATGACAGCTTCCTTGTCATTCTAATCAAACCAGGATGAATCGCGATGTAAGAAGCTTGATTTTGATACATAAAGTAATGGAGAATCACTAGGAAGTTGAATAAATCTCATAGGAGTTAGGATGAAGAAGCTATCCCACTTTCAAATCAGGTGATCCCAGTTTTCCTGTTTGGGAATATGACAGCTTCTTTGTCATTCTAATCAAACCAGGATGAATCGCGATGTAAGAAGCTTGATTTTGATACATAAAGTAATGGAGAATCACTAGGAAGTTGAATAAATCTCATAGGAGTTAGGATGAAGAAGCTATCCCACTTTCAAATCAGGTGATCCCAGTTTTCCTGTTTGGGAATATGACAGCTTCCTTGTCATTCTAATCAAACCAGGATGAATCGCGATGTAAGAAGCTTGATTTTGATACATAAAGTAATGGAGAATCACTAGGAAGTTGAATAAATCTCATAGGAGTTAGGATGAAGAAGCTATCCCACTTTCAAATCAGGTGATCCCAGTTTTCCTGTTTGGGAATATGACAGCTTCTTTGTCATTCTAATCAAACCAGGATGAATCGCGATGTAAGAAGCTTGATTTTGATACATAAAGTAATGGAGAATCACTAGGAAGTTGAATAAATCTCATAGGAGTTAGGATGAAGAAGCTATCCCACTTTCAAATCAGGTGATCCCAGTTTTCCTGTTTGGGAATATGACAGCTTCTTTGTCATTCTAATCAAACCAGGATGAATCGCGATGTAAGAAGCTTGATTTTGATACATAAAGTAATGGAGAATCACTAGGAAGTTGAATAAATCTCATAGGAGTTAGGATGAAGAAGCTATCCCACTTTCAAATCAGGTGATCCCAGTTTTCCTGTTTGGGAATATGACAGCTTCTTTGTCATTCTAATCAAACCAGGATGAATCGCGATGTAAGAAGCTTGATTTTGATACATAAAGTAATGGAGAATCACTAGGAAGTTGAATAAATCTCATAGGAGTTAGGATGAAGAAGCTATCCCACTTTCAAATCAGGTGATCCCAGTTTTCCTGTTTGGGAATATGACAGCTTCTTTGTCATTCTAATCAAACCAGGATGAATCGCGATGTAAGAAGCTTGATTTTGATACATAAAGTAATGGAGAATCACTAGGAAGTTGAATAAATCTCATAGGAGTTAGGATGAAGAAGCTATCCCACTTTCAAATCAGGTGATCCCAGTTTTCCTGTTTGGGAATATGACAGCTTCCTTGTCATTCTAATCAAACCAGGATGAATCGCGATGTAAGAAGCTTGATTTTGATACATAAAGTAATGGAGAATCACTAGGAAGTTGAATAAATCTCATAGGAGTTAGGATGAAGAAGCTATCCCACTTTCAAATCAGGTGATCCCAGTTTTCCTGTTTGGGAATATGACAGCTTCTTTGTCATTCTAATCAAACCAGGATGAATCGCGATGTAAGAAGCTTGATTTTGATACATAAAGTAATGGAGAATCACTAGGAAGTTGAATAAATCTCATAGGAGTTAGGATGAAGAAGCTATCCCACTTTCAAATCAGGTGATCCCAGTTTTCCTGTTTGGGAATATGACAGCTTCTTTGTCATTCTAATCAAACCAGGATGAATCGCGATGTAAGAAGCTTGATTTTGATACATAAAGTAATGGAGAATCACTAGGAAGTTGAATAAATCTCATAGGAGTTAGGATGAAGAAGCTATCCCACTTTCAAATCAGGTGATCCCAGTTTTCCTGTTTGGGAATATGACAGCTTCTTTGTCATTCTAATCAAACCAGGATGAATCGCGATGTAAGAAGCTTGATTTTGATACATAAAGTAATGGAGAATCACTAGGAAGTTGAATAAATCTCATAGGAGTTAGGATGAAGAAGCTATCCCACTTTCAAATCAGGTGATCCCAGTTTTCCTGTTTGGGAATATGACAGCTTCCTTGTCATTCTAATCAAACCAGGATGAATCGCGATGTAAGAAGCTTGATTTTGATACATAAAGTAATGGAGAATCACTAGGAAGTTGAATAAATCTCATAGGAGTTAGGATGAAGAAGCTATCCCACTTTCAAATCAGGTGATCCCAGTTTTCCTGTTTGGGAATATGACAGCTTCTTTGTCATTCTAATCAAACCAGGATGAATCGCGATGTAAGAAGCTTGATTTTGATACATAAAGTAATGGAGAATCACTAGGAAGTTGAATAAATCTCATAGGAGTTAGGATGAAGAAGCTATCCCACTTTCAAATCAGGTGATCCCAGTTTTCCTGTTTGGGAATATGACAGCTTCTTTGTCATTCTAATCAAACCAGGATGAATCGCGATGTAAGAAGCTTGATTTTGATACATAAAGTAATGGAGAATCACTAGGAAGTTGAATAAATCTCATAGGAGTTAGGATGAAGAAGCTATCCCACTTTCAAATCAGGTGATCCCAGTTTTCCTGTTTGGGAATATGACAGCTTCTTTGTCATTCTAATCAAACCAGGATGAATCGCGATGTAAGAAGCTTGATTTTGATACATAAAGTAATGGAGAATCACTAGGAAGTTGAATAAATCTCATAGGAGTTAGGATGAAGAAGCTATCCCACTTTCAAATCAGGTGATCCCAGTTTTCCTGTTTGGGAATATGACAGCTTCTTTGTCATTCTAATCAAACCAGGATGAATCGCGATGTAAGAAGCTTGATTTTGATACATAAAGTAATGGAGAATCACTAGGAAGTTGAATAAATCTCATAGGAGTTAGGATGAAGAAGCTATCCCACTTTCAAATCAGGTGATCCCAGTTTTCCTGTTTGGGAATATGACAGCTTCTTTGTCATTCTAATCAAACCAGGATGAATCGCGATGTAAGAAGCTTGATTTTGATACATAAAGTAATGGAGAATCACTAGGAAGTTGAATAAATCTCATAGGAGTTAGGATGAAGAAGCTATCCCACTTTCAAATCAGGTGATCCCAGTTTTCCTGTTTGGGAATATGACAGCTTCTTTGTCATTCTAATCAAACCAGGATGAATCGCGATGTAAGAAGCTTGATTTTGATACATAAAGTAATGGAGAATCACTAGGAAGTTGAATAAATCTCATAGGAGTTAGGATGAAGAAGCTATCCCACTTTCAAATCAGGTGATCCCAGTTTTCCTGTTTGGGAATATGACAGCTTCTTTGTCATTCTAATCAAACCAGGATGAATCGCGATGTAAGAAGCTTGATTTTGATACATAAAGTAATGGAGAATCACTAGGAAGTTGAATAAATCTCATAGGAGTTAGGATGAAGAAGCTATCCCACTTTCAAATCAGGTGATCCCAGTTTTCCTGTTTGGGAATATGACAGCTTCTTTGTCATTCTAATCAAACCAGGATGAATCGCGATGTAAGAAGCTTGATTTTGATACATAAAGTAATGGAGAATCACTAGGAAGTTGAATAAATCTCATAGGAGTTAGGATGAAGAAGCTATCCCACTTTCAAATCAGGTGATCCCAGTTTTCCTGTTTGGGAATATGACAGCTTCTTTGTCATTCTAATCAAACCAGGATGAATCGCGATGTAAGAAGCTTGATTTTGATACATAAAGTAATGGAGAATCACTAGGAAGTTGAATAAATCTCATAGGAGTTAGGATGAAGAAGCTATCCCACTTTCAAATCAGGTGATCCCAGTTTTCCTGTTTGGGAATATGACAGCTTCTTTGTCATTCTAATCAAACCAGGATGAATCGCGATGTAAGAAGCTTGATTTTGATACATAAAGTAATGGAGAATCACTAGGAAGTTGAATAAATCTCATAGGAGTTAGGATGAAGAAGCTATCCCACTTTCAAATCAGGTGATCCCAGTTTTCCTGTTTGGGAATATGACAGCTTCCTTGTCATTCTAATCAAACCAGGATGAATCGCGATGTAAGAAGCTTGATTTTGATACATAAAGTAATGGAGAATCACTAGGAAGTTGAATAAATCTCATAGGAGTTAGGATGAAGAAGCTATCCCACTTTCAAATCAGGTGATCCCAGTTTTCCTGTTTGGGAATATGACAGCTTCTTTGTCATTCTAATCAAACCAGGATGAATCGCGATGTAAGAAGCTTGATTTTGATACATAAAGTAATGGAGAATCACTAGGAAGTTGAATAAATCTCATAGGAGTTAGGATGAAGAAGCTATCCCACTTTCAAATCAGGTGATCCCAGTTTTCCTGTTTGGGAATATGACAGCTTCTTTGTCATTCTAATCAAACCAGGATGAATCGCGATGTAAGAAGCTTGATTTTGATACATAAAGTAATGGAGAATCACTAGGAAGTTGAATAAATCTCATAGGAGTTAGGATGAAGAAGCTATCCCACTTTCAAATCAGGTGATCCCAGTTTTCCTGTTTGGGAATATGACAGCTTCTTTGTCATTCTAATCAAACCAGGATGAATCGCGATGTAAGAAGCTTGATTTTGATACATAAAGTAATGGAGAATCACTAGGAAGTTGAATAAATCTCATAGGAGTTAGGATGAAGAAGCTATCCCACTTTCAAATCAGGTGATCCCAGTTTTCCTGTTTGGGAATATGACAGCTTCTTTGTCATTCTAATCAAACCAGGATGAATCGCGATGTAAGAAGCTTGATTTTGATACATAAAGTAATGGAGAATCACTAGGAAGTTGAATAAATCTCATAGGAGTTAGGATGAAGAAGCTATCCCACTTTCAAATCAGGTGATCCCAGTTTTCCTGTTTGGGAATATGACAGCTTCTTTGTCATTCTAATCAAACCAGGATGAATCGCGATGTAAGAAGCTTGATTTTGATACATAAAGTAATGGAGAATCACTAGGAAGTTGAATAAATCTCATAGGAGTTAGGATGAAGAAGCTATCCCACTTTCAAATCAGGTGATCCCAGTTTTCCTGTTTGGGAATATGACAGCTTCTTTGTCATTCTAATCAAACCAGGATGAATCGCGATGTAAGAAGCTTGATTTTGATACATAAAGTAATGGAGAATCACTAGGAAGTTGAATAAATCTCATAGGAGTTAGGATGAAGAAGCTATCCCACTTTCAAATCAGGTGATCCCAGTTTTCCTGTTTGGGAATATGACAGCTTCTTTGTCATTCTAATCAAACCAGGATGAATCGCGATGTAAGAAGCTTGATTTTGATACATAAAGTAATGGAGAATCACTAGGAAGTTGAATAAATCTCATAGGAGTTAGGATGAAGAAGCTATCCCACTTTCAAATCAGGTGATCCCAGTTTTCCTGTTTGGGAATATGACAGCTTCTTTGTCATTCTAATCAAACCAGGATGAATCGCGATGTAAGAAGCTTGATTTTGATACATAAAGTAATGGAGAATCACTAGGAAGTTGAATAAATCTCATAGGAGTTAGGATGAAGAAGCTATCCCACTTTCAAATCAGGTGATCCCAGTTTTCCTGTTTGGGAATATGACAGCTTCTTTGTCATTCTAATCAAACCAGGATGAATCGCGATGTAAGAAGCTTGATTTTGATACATAAAGTAATGGAGAATCACTAGGAAGTTGAATAAATCTCATAGGAGTTAGGATGAAGAAGCTATCCCACTTTCAAATCAGGTGATCCCAGTTTTCCTGTTTGGGAATATGACAGCTTCCTTGTCATTCTAATCAAACCAGGATGAATCGCGATGTAAGAAGCTTGATTTTGATACATAAAGTAATGGAGAATCACTAGGAAGTTGAATAAATCTCATAGGAGTTAGGATGAAGAAGCTATCCCACTTTCAAATCAGGTGATCCCAGTTTTCCTGTTTGGGAATATGACAGCTTCTTTGTCATTCTAATCAAACCAGGATGAATCGCGATGTAAGAAGCTTGATTTTGATACATAAAGTAATGGAGAATCACTAGGAAGTTGAATAAATCTCATAGGAGTTAGGATGAAGAAGCTATCCCACTTTCAAATCAGGTGATCCCAGTTTTCCTGTTTGGGAATATGACAGCTTCTTTGTCATTCTAATCAAACCAGGATGAATCGCGATGTAAGAAGCTTGATTTTGATACATAAAGTAATGGAGAATCACTAGGAAGTTGAATAAATCTCATAGGAGTTAGGATGAAGAAGCTATCCCACTTTCAAATCAGGTGATCCCAGTTTTCCTGTTTGGGAATATGACAGCTTCTTTGTCATTCTAATCAAACCAGGATGAATCGCGATGTAAGAAGCTTGATTTTGATACATAAAGTAATGGAGAATCACTAGGAAGTTGAATAAATCTCATAGGAGTTAGGATGAAGAAGCTATCCCACTTTCAAATCAGGTGATCCCAGTTTTCCTGTTTGGGAATATGACAGCTTCTTTGTCATTCTAATCAAACCAGGATGAATCGCGATGTAAGAAGCTTGATTTTGATACATAAAGTAATGGAGAATCACTAGGAAGTTGAATAAATCTCATAGGAGTTAGGATGAAGAAGCTATCCCACTTTCAAATCAGGTGATCCCAGTTTTCCTGTTTGGGAATATGACAGCTTCCTTGTCATTCTAATCAAACCAGGATGAATCGCGATGTAAGAAGCTTGATTTTGATACATAAAGTAATGGAGAATCACTAGGAAGTTGAATAAATCTCATAGGAGTTAGGATGAAGAAGCTATCCCACTTTCAAATCAGGTGATCCCAGTTTTCCTGTTTGGGAATATGACAGCTTCCTTGTCATTCTAATCAAACCAGGATGAATCGCGATGTAAGAAGCTTGATTTTGATACATAAAGTAATGGAGAATCACTAGGAAGTTGAATAAATCTCATAGGAGTTAGGATGAAGAAGCTATCCCACTTTCAAATCAGGTGATCCCAGTTTTCCTGTTTGGGAATATGACAGCTTCTTTGTCATTCTAATCAAACCAGGATGAATCGCGATGTAAGAAGCTTGATTTTGATACATAAAGTAATGGAGAATCACTAGGAAGTTGAATAAATCTCATAGGAGTTAGGATGAAGAAGCTATCCCACTTTCAAATCAGGTGATCCCAGTTTTCCTGTTTGGGAATATGACAGCTTCTTTGTCATTCTAATCAAACCAGGATGAATCGCGATGTAAGAAGCTTGATTTTGATACATAAAGTAATGGAGAATCACTAGGAAGTTGAATAAATCTCATAGGAGTTAGGATGAAGAAGCTATCCCACTTTCAAATCAGGTGATCCCAGTTTTCCTGTTTGGGAATATGACAGCTTCCTTGTCATTCTAATCAAACCAGGATGAATCGCGATGTAAGAAGCTTGATTTTGATACATAAAGTAATGGAGAATCACTAGGAAGTTGAATAAATCTCATAGGAGTTAGGATGAAGAAGCTATCCCACTTTCAAATCAGGTGATCCCAGTTTTCCTGTTTGGGAATATGACAGCTTCTTTGTCATTCTAATCAAACCAGGATGAATCGCGATGTAAGAAGCTTGATTTTGATACATAAAGTAATGGAGAATCACTAGGAAGTTGAATAAATCTCATAGGAGTTAGGATGAAGAAGCTATCCCACTTTCAAATCAGGTGATCCCAGTTTTCCTGTTTGGGAATATGACAGCTTCTTGTCATTCTAATCAAACCAGGATGAATCGCGATGTAAGAAGCTTGATTTTGATACATAAAGTAATGGAGAATCACTAGGAAGTTGAATAAATCTCATAGGAGTTAGGATGAAGAAGCTATCCCACTTTCAAATCAGGTGATCCCAGTTTTCCTGTTTGGGAATATGACAGCTTCCTTGTCATTCTAATCAAACCAGGATGAATCGCGATGTAAGAAGCTTGATTTTGATACATAAAGTAATGGAGAATCACTAGGAAGTTGAATAAATCTCATAGGAGTTAGGATGAAGAAGCTATCCCACTTTCAAATCAGGTGATCCCAGTTTTCCTGTTTGGGAATATGACAGCTTCTTTGTCATTCTAATCAAACCAGGATGAATCGCGATGTAAGAAGCTTGATTTTGATACATAAAGTAATGGAGAATCACTAGGAAGTTGAATAAATCTCATAGGAGTTAGGATGAAGAAGCTATCCCACTTTCAAATCAGGTGATCCCAGTTTTCCTGTTTGGGAATATGACAGCTTCTTTGTCATTCTAATCAAACCAGGATGAATCGCGATGTAAGAAGCTTGATTTTGATACATAAAGTAATGGAGAATCACTAGGAAGTTGAATAAATCTCATAGGAGTTAGGATGAAGAAGCTATCCCACTTTCAAATCAGGTGATCCCAGTTTTCCTGTTTGGGAATATGACAGCTTCTTTGTCATTCTAATCAAACCAGGATGAATCGCGATGTAAGAAGCTTGATTTTGATACATAAAGTAATGGAGAATCACTAGGAAGTTGAATAAATCTCATAGGAGTTAGGATGAAGAAGCTATCCCACTTTCAAATCAGGTGATCCCAGTTTTCCTGTTTGGGAATATGACAGCTTCCTTGTCATTCTAATCAAACCAGGATGAATCGCGATGTAAGAAGCTTGATTTTGATACATAAAGTAATGGAGAATCACTAGGAAGTTGAATAAATCTCATAGGAGTTAGGATGAAGAAGCTATCCCACTTTCAAATCAGGTGATCCCAGTTTTCCTGTTTGGGAATATGACAGCTTCTTTGTCATTCTAATCAAACCAGGATGAATCGCGATGTAAGAAGCTTGATTTTGATACATAAAGTAATGGAGAATCACTAGGAAGTTGAATAAATCTCATAGGAGTTAGGATGAAGAAGCTATCCCACTTTCAAATCAGGTGATCCCAGTTTTCCTGTTTGGGAATATGACAGCTTCCTTGTCATTCTAATCAAACCAGGATGAATCGCGATGTAAGAAGCTTGATTTTGATACATAAAGTAATGGAGAATCACTAGGAAGTTGAATAAATCTCATAGGAGTTAGGATGAAGAAGCTATCCCACTTTCAAATCAGGTGATCCCAGTTTTCCTGTTTGGGAATATGACAGCTTCTTGTCATTCTAATCAAACCAGGATGAATCGCGATGTAAGAAGCTTGATTTTGATACATAAAGTAATGGAGAATCACTAGGAAGTTGAATAAATCTCATAGGAGTTAGGATGAAGAAGCTATCCCACTTTCAAATCAGGTGATCCCAGTTTTCCTGTTTGGGAATATGACAGCTTCTTTGTCATTCTAATCAAACCAGGATGAATCGCGATGTAAGAAGCTTGATTTTGATACATAAAGTAATGGAGAATCACTAGGAAGTTGAATAAATCTCATAGGAGTTAGGATGAAGAAGCTATCCCACTTTCAAATCAGGTGATCCCAGTTTTCCTGTTTGGGAATATGACAGCTTCCTTGTCATTCTAATCAAACCAGGATGAATCGCGATGTAAGAAGCTTGATTTTGATACATAAAGTAATGGAGAATCACTAGGAAGTTGAATAAATCTCATAGGAGTTAGGATGAAGAAGCTATCCCACTTTCAAATCAGGTGATCCCAGTTTTCCTGTTTGGGAATATGACAGCTTCCTTGTCATTCTAATCAAACCAGGATGAATCGCGATGTAAGAAGCTTGATTTTGATACATAAAGTAATGGAGAATCACTAGGAAGTTGAATAAATCTCATAGGAGTTAGGATGAAGAAGCTATCCCACTTTCAAATCAGGTGATCCCAGTTTTCCTGTTTGGGAATATGACAGCTTCTTTGTCATTCTAATCAAACCAGGATGAATCGCGATGTAAGAAGCTTGATTTTGATACATAAAGTAATGGAGAATCACTAGGAAGTTGAATAAATCTCATAGGAGTTAGGATGAAGAAGCTATCCCACTTTCAAATCAGGTGATCCCAGTTTTCCTGTTTGGGAATATGACAGCTTCTTGTCATTCTAATCAAACCAGGATGAATCGCGATGTAAGAAGCTTGATTTTGATACATAAAGTAATGGAGAATCACTAGGAAGTTGAATAAATCTCATAGGAGTTAGGATGAAGAAGCTATCCCACTTTCAAATCAGGTGATCCCAGTTTTCCTGTTTGGGAATATGACAGCTTCTTTGTCATTCTAATCAAACCAGGATGAATCGCGATGTAAGAAGCTTGATTTTGATACATAAAGTAATGGAGAATCACTAGGAAGTTGAATAAATCTCATAGGAGTTAGGATGAAGAAGCTATCCCACTTTCAAATCAGGTGATCCCAGTTTTCCTGTTTGGGAATATGACAGCTTCTTTGTCATTCTAATCAAACCAGGATGAATCGCGATGTAAGAAGCTTGATTTTGATACATAAAGTAATGGAGAATCACTAGGAAGTTGAATAAATCTCATAGGAGTTAGGATGAAGAAGCTATCCCACTTTCAAATCAGGTGATCCCAGTTTTCCTGTTTGGGAATATGACAGCTTCTTGTCATTCTAATCAAACCAGGATGAATCGCGATGTAAGAAGCTTGATTTTGATACATAAAGTAATGGAGAATCACTAGGAAGTTGAATAAATCTCATAGGAGTTAGGATGAAGAAGCTATCCCACTTTCAAATCAGGTGATCCCAGTTTTCCTGTTTGGGAATATGACAGCTTCTTTGTCATTCTAATCAAACCAGGATGAATCGCGATGTAAGAAGCTTGATTTTGATACATAAAGTAATGGAGAATCACTAGGAAGTTGAATAAATCTCATAGGAGTTAGGATGAAGAAGCTATCCCACTTTCAAATCAGGTGATCCCAGTTTTCCTGTTTGGGAATATGACAGCTTCCTTGTCATTCTAATCAAACCAGGATGAATCGCGATGTAAGAAGCTTGATTTTGATACATAAAGTAATGGAGAATCACTAGGAAGTTGAATAAATCTCATAGGAGTTAGGATGAAGAAGCTATCCCACTTTCAAATCAGGTGATCCCAGTTTTCCTGTTTGGGAATATGACAGCTTCTTTGTCATTCTAATCAAACCAGGATGAATCGCGATGTAAGAAGCTTGATTTTGATACATAAAGTAATGGAGAATCACTAGGAAGTTGAATAAATCTCATAGGAGTTAGGATGAAGAAGCTATCCCACTTTCAAATCAGGTGATCCCAGTTTTCCTGTTTGGGAATATGACAGCTTCCTTGTCATTCTAATCAAACCAGGATGAATCGCGATGTAAGAAGCTTGATTTTGATACATAAAGTAATGGAGAATCACTAGGAAGTTGAATAAATCTCATAGGAGTTAGGATGAAGAAGCTATCCCACTTTCAAATCAGGTGATCCCAGTTTTCCTGTTTGGGAATATGACAGCTTCCTTGTCATTCTAATCAAACCAGGATGAATCGCGATGTAAGAAGCTTGATTTTGATACATAAAGTAATGGAGAATCACTAGGAAGTTGAATAAATCTCATAGGAGTTAGGATGAAGAAGCTATCCCACTTTCAAATCAGGTGATCCCAGTTTTCCTGTTTGGGAATATGACAGCTTCTTTGTCATTCTAATCAAACCAGGATGAATCGCGATGTAAGAAGCTTGATTTTGATACATAAAGTAATGGAGAATCACTAGGAAGTTGAATAAATCTCATAGGAGTTAGGATGAAGAAGCTATCCCACTTTCAAATCAGGTGATCCCAGTTTTCCTGTTTGGGAATATGACAGCTTCCTTGTCATTCTAATCAAACCAGGATGAATCGCGATGTAAGAAGCTTGATTTTGATACATAAAGTAATGGAGAATCACTAGGAAGTTGAATAAATCTCATAGGAGTTAGGATGAAGAAGCTATCCCACTTTCAAATCAGGTGATCCCAGTTTTCCTGTTTGGGAATATGACAGCTTCCTTGTCATTCTAATCAAACCAGGATGAATCGCGATGTAAGAAGCTTGATTTTGATACATAAAGTAATGGAGAATCACTAGGAAGTTGAATAAATCTCATAGGAGTTAGGATGAAGAAGCTATCCCACTTTCAAATCAGGTGATCCCAGTTTTCCTGTTTGGGAATATGACAGCTTCTTTGTCATTCTAATCAAACCAGGATGAATCGCGATGTAAGAAGCTTGATTTTGATACATAAAGTAATGGAGAATCACTAGGAAGTTGAATAAATCTCATAGGAGTTAGGATGAAGAAGCTATCCCACTTTCAAATCAGGTGATCCCAGTTTTCCTGTTTGGGAATATGACAGCTTCCTTGTCATTCTAATCAAACCAGGATGAATCGCGATGTAAGAAGCTTGATTTTGATACATAAAGTAATGGAGAATCACTAGGAAGTTGAATAAATCTCATAGGAGTTAGGATGAAGAAGCTATCCCACTTTCAAATCAGGTGATCCCAGTTTTCCTGTTTGGGAATATGACAGCTTCTTGTCATTCTAATCAAACCAGGATGAATCGCGATGTAAGAAGCTTGATTTTGATACATAAAGTAATGGAGAATCACTAGGAAGTTGAATAAATCTCATAGGAGTTAGGATGAAGAAGCTATCCCACTTTCAAATCAGGTGATCCCAGTTTTCCTGTTTGGGAATATGACAGCTTCTTGTCATTCTAATCAAACCAGGATGAATCGCGATGTAAGAAGCTTGATTTTGATACATAAAGTAATGGAGAATCACTAGGAAGTTGAATAAATCTCATAGGAGTTAGGATGAAGAAGCTATCCCACTTTCAAATCAGGTGATCCCAGTTTTCCTGTTTGGGAATATGACAGCTTCCTTGTCATTCTAATCAAACCAGGATGAATCGCGATGTAAGAAGCTTGATTTTGATACATAAAGTAATGGAGAATCACTAGGAAGTTGAATAAATCTCATAGGAGTTAGGATGAAGAAGCTATCCCACTTTCAAATCAGGTGATCCCAGTTTTCCTGTTTGGGAATATGACAGCTTCCTTGTCATTCTAATCAAACCAGGATGAATCGCGATGTAAGAAGCTTGATTTTGATACATAAAGTAATGGAGAATCACTAGGAAGTTGAATAAATCTCATAGGAGTTAGGATGAAGAAGCTATCCCACTTTCAAATCAGGTGATCCCAGTTTTCCTGTTTGGGAATATGACAGCTTCTTTGTCATTCTAATCAAACCAGGATGAATCGCGATGTAAGAAGCTTGATTTTGATACATAAAGTAATGGAGAATCACTAGGAAGTTGAATAAATCTCATAGGAGTTAGGATGAAGAAGCTATCCCACTTTCAAATCAGGTGATCCCAGTTTTCCTGTTTGGGAATATGACAGCTTCCTTGTCATTCTAATCAAACCAGGATGAATCGCGATGTAAGAAGCTTGATTTTGATACATAAAGTAATGGAGAATCACTAGGAAGTTGAATAAATCTCATAGGAGTTAGGATGAAGAAGCTATCCCACTTTCAAATCAGGTGATCCCAGTTTTCCTGTTTGGGAATATGACAGCTTCTTTGTCATTCTAATCAAACCAGGATGAATCGCGATGTAAGAAGCTTGATTTTGATACATAAAGTAATGGAGAATCACTAGGAAGTTGAATAAATCTCATAGGAGTTAGGATGAAGAAGCTATCCCACTTTCAAATCAGGTGATCCCAGTTTTCCTGTTTGGGAATATGACAGCTTCTTTGTCATTCTAATCAAACCAGGATGAATCGCGATGTAAGAAGCTTGATTTTGATACATAAAGTAATGGAGAATCACTAGGAAGTTGAATAAATCTCATAGGAGTTAGGATGAAGAAGCTATCCCACTTTCAAATCAGGTGATCCCAGTTTTCCTGTTTGGGAATATGACAGCTTCTTTGTCATTCTAATCAAACCAGGATGAATCGCGATGTAAGAAGCTTGATTTTGATACATAAAGTAATGGAGAATCACTAGGAAGTTGAATAAATCTCATAGGAGTTAGGATGAAGAAGCTATCCCACTTTCAAATCAGGTGATCCCAGTTTTCCTGTTTGGGAATATGACAGCTTCTTTGTCATTCTAATCAAACCAGGATGAATCGCGATGTAAGAAGCTTGATTTTGATACATAAAGTAATGGAGAATCACTAGGAAGTTGAATAAATCTCATAGGAGTTAGGATGAAGAAGCTATCCCACTTTCAAATCAGGTGATCCCAGTTTTCCTGTTTGGGAATATGACAGCTTCCTTGTCATTCTAATCAAACCAGGATGAATCGCGATGTAAGAAGCTTGATTTTGATACATAAAGTAATGGAGAATCACTAGGAAGTTGAATAAATCTCATAGGAGTTAGGATGAAGAAGCTATCCCACTTTCAAATCAGGTGATCCCAGTTTTCCTGTTTGGGAATATGACAGCTTCTTTGTCATTCTAATCAAACCAGGATGAATCGCGATGTAAGAAGCTTGATTTTGATACATAAAGTAATGGAGAATCACTAGGAAGTTGAATAAATCTCATAGGAGTTAGGATGAAGAAGCTATCCCACTTTCAAATCAGGTGATCCCAGTTTTCCTGTTTGGGAATATGACAGCTTCCTTGTCATTCTAATCAAACCAGGATGAATCGCGATGTAAGAAGCTTGATTTTGATACATAAAGTAATGGAGAATCACTAGGAAGTTGAATAAATCTCATAGGAGTTAGGATGAAGAAGCTATCCCACTTTCAAATCAGGTGATCCCAGTTTTCCTGTTTGGGAATATGACAGCTTCCTTGTCATTCTAATCAAACCAGGATGAATCGCGATGTAAGAAGCTTGATTTTGATACATAAAGTAATGGAGAATCACTAGGAAGTTGAATAAATCTCATAGGAGTTAGGATGAAGAAGCTATCCCACTTTCAAATCAGGTGATCCCAGTTTTCCTGTTTGGGAATATGACAGCTTCCTTGTCATTCTAATCAAACCAGGATGAATCGCGATGTAAGAAGCTTGATTTTGATACATAAAGTAATGGAGAATCACTAGGAAGTTGAATAAATCTCATAGGAGTTAGGATGAAGAAGCTATCCCACTTTCAAATCAGGTGATCCCAGTTTTCCTGTTTGGGAATATGACAGCTTCTTTGTCATTCTAATCAAACCAGGATGAATCGCGATGTAAGAAGCTTGATTTTGATACATAAAGTAATGGAGAATCACTAGGAAGTTGAATAAATCTCATAGGAGTTAGGATGAAGAAGCTATCCCACTTTCAAATCAGGTGATCCCAGTTTTCCTGTTTGGGAATATGACAGCTTCCTTGTCATTCTAATCAAACCAGGATGAATCGCGATGTAAGAAGCTTGATTTTGATACATAAAGTAATGGAGAATCACTAGGAAGTTGAATAAATCACATAGGAGTTAGGATGAAGAAGCTATCCCACTTTCAAATCAGGTGATCCCAGTTTTCCTGTTTGGGAATATGACAGCTTCTTTGTCATTCTAATCAAACCAGGATGAATCGCGATGTAAGAAGCTTGATTTTGATACATAAAGTAATGGAGAATCACTAGGAAGTTGAATAAATCTCATAGGAGTTAGGATGAAGAAGCTATCCCACTTTCAAATCAGGTGATCCCAGTTTTCCTGTTTGGGAATATGACAGCTTCTTTGTCATTCTAATCAAACCAGGATGAATCGCGATGTAAGAAGCTTGATTTGATACATAAAGTAATGGAGAATCACTAGGAAGTTGAATAAATCTCATAGGAGTTAGGATGAAGAAGCTATCTTACTTTCAAATCAGGTGATCCCAGTTTTCCTGTTTGGGAATATGACAGCTTCCTTGTCATTCTAATCAAACCAAGTATACACTTTTGTGTATTAGAGTTGTGTAAAGAACATAAGATTGTTTTGTAAAAGATTAAAGAGATTAAGAGAATAAGTAGAGAGAGAATAGAGAGAATACTCAAAACTCCATTAATTGATTTTAATGTCTCAGATACAAGTTATAAATGAAGAGATAAGGCTGATACAAAGGGGATTTCGAAATGGGACTCAAAGCATGTGAAGTTAAGGCTAGCTGGCTTCTGAGAGGCTTCACATGCTTGGACAGGCTGTAAAGTAGCTTTACCTTTCCAACTATGACCAGACCTTATCCAAACAGCTCCTCCCTTATCCATACTCCTCTTGGGCGTGCTTCTCCTCACCAAAGTGATCCAAGGTAACATCTTAAGCCTTTAACTTAGTTACCACAGTAAAACTAAAGTTACTGTGGTAAAACTCCAAAGTTACCATCTGCCCCAATACTCTTCCTCTATCCAGGTCATCAACTTCATCACCTCATCTCAACACTCCCCCTCAAGCTTGACCATGTAGAACAAGTCAAGCTTGGAAACCATGAAGACCTCCCTCATTAAAAACCTCACCAAGGAAAACCCAATGAGATAAAACCTTGATGAGGGAAAAAGAGTGGAGACTCCATGGTTAAGGGGCTCAGCTCCTAGGAGTAAGATCAATGAGTCCAAGTCTTGATAGTATGGACTTCATTGTCTTTAATCTTGCTGCCTTAGTAAACACATCTGCAAGCTGATCTTCACTTCTTGTATAACATGGCATATTACTCCAAGTATAATCATCTGCCTCACCTTGTGGCAATCAACTTCTATATGCTTCGTCCTCTCATGAAAGACTGAGTTAGAAGCAATGTGGATAGCCGCTTGATTGTCACAATGCATTGTCATAGGAGTACTCTGCTCAATCTCCAAATGCTTCAAGATCCCCTTGATCCACACCAACTCGTTTATCAGCTTCAACATGGCTCTATACTCAGCTTCAGCACTTGAACAGGAGATAACTTTCTGCTTCTTACTCTTCCAAGTGACCAAGTTCCCTCCAATGAATGTACAATACCCAGTAGTTGATATCCTGTCCACTCTATCTCCTGCCCAATCAGAATCACAATATCCAACCACTTCTGTACTGCCATTACAACCCATCCAAACTCCTTGACCAGACGTGCCACTCAAATACCTCAGTATCCTATCAACCATCTTCCAATGATGAACCTTTGGTGCCTGCATATGCTGGCTCACTTGATTCACTGCAAAGCATATATCAGGTCTTGTAATCGTCAAGTAGATCAGCTTTCCAACCATCCTCCTATACAGCTTAGCATCCTCATGTTGAGATGAAGACCAAGAAGTGAAGAGATGAAGCTTTGGGATTGAATGAAGTGGGACAGTAACTTTGGAGTTTTTACCACAGTAACTTTAGAGTTACCCGGATGGGTTAAAGTGGAGTTTACCTGATGTTACTTCCTCCTTTACCTTATGAACCCGTGGGAGAGAATAAGGAAAGGATAAGGAGAGGATAAGGAAGCTTTAACAGGCTGTCTTGAGCTGGAAAGGAAGATATGCTTTATTACTATAGCAAGCATGTGAGAAACCACAGCCAAGCATCTCAAAAGGAGTTCCAGCCTGTCCATTGACTCCACATGCTTTATGATTTCGAAATCCCCTTTGTATCAGCCTTATCTCTTCATATATATCTTGTATCTAAGACATTAAATGAATTAATGGAGTTTTGAGTCTCTCTCTTTATTCTCTCACTAAAATCTCTTAATCTCTTTAATCTTTTCATCTGATTATCTCTGATTATTTGAATCATGCTCTAATACACAAAAGTGTATATGGTATCAGAGCCAGGTTGGCAAAAAGGAGGTGAGTGTGATTTCTTTTTCTCAAAATCAGAGTGTTCTTGAGTGTTCTTGAGTGTTCTTGGGATTATTGAGGTTTCTGGGTATGTGTGTTGTCTATTCTTTTGTGGCTGGGTTTATTTGAGATTCTCTGGTGGAAACATGGATATGAAGCACGAATCTAGTGGAGCAGTGAAGATTCAAGAAGAAAACAAGTGGGTTTGGCCAAATGGGTAAAGACAGCCTTAGGAAGCTGTGAGATTTGGAGTAATCAAGTAAAGGGAGAACCTTTAATGGAGAGAGCTGCTGATGGGGGTCAGACAGCAAGGTTGAAAAGTGAAGATCAGTTGAGTCTTGAAGAAAGTATATCTCTTGAGAAGATTGAAGATGTTTATGAGAACAAGATCAATCTAAGGAGGATGGATGAAGTCAGGAAGATGATCTGTGAGTTGAAACAAGGGAAAGAAGGTTTCAATCAGCATGTGAAGAAGCTGAGATGTTGTGGTCGGAGTTACAAAGCTTGAGACCAAGAAGTTGTGATCCGAGAGTGCTAGAAGAGTGGCGAGAGCAAGATGTTGTCTTCAGCCTCCTTGCAAGCTTGGAAACATCTTATGGCTGGTTGGTAAAGCTTATTCTCAAGGAAGAGAAGCTACCCAACATGGAAGAAGTGTGTGTACTTGTTCAGAGGCTTTATCAAGTGATGGAAGAGAACAAAGAGATAACTTGGAGTAAGGAGGGTGCTAAAAGGAAGAAGGGAAGGCTGAGACAACGTTTTAAGGCTCAGATCAGAAGAGGAAGGTGTTGGAAGAGAAGCATACTGTCTGGTTATCAAGGTAGCTATGGTACTATGAAGATGGGCAGAGAAGAAGCACAACAGATTCTTATGGGAGAGTGTTCTTACTCAGCTTACATGGGAGAATCTGTAGAGAGCAGTGGGGTCATGAGGAAGCTAGAGACCAAAGGAGCGGATGAGCGTGTCACAAAGGATGAATGGGATGAGTTTTTCAAGTATGTGTATGCTTTGGCTACGACCCGGAGACAAGGTGCTCCTGCCAAAGCATCCACATCCAATAAACCCATCATTGTTGATTCTGGAGCAAGTCATCACATGATAGTGATAGAAGCTTATGAGTGATGTAAAGAAAGCCACTGGGGGTGTGATGATAGCCAATGGAGATAGGATTCCAATAGAAGGGGTTGGAAAGCTCAAGCTATTTGACAAAGACTCAGATGCCTTCTACATGCCACAGTTTGCTTCAAATCTGGTATCTGTGAGGAAAGCCACGATTGATCTTGGCTGTCAAGTAGTATTCAGGCCAGATGATGTTGAGTTCCAAGATTTGAAGACAGGAAGGGTCATTGGGAGAGGAGACAGCAAGAATAATCTATACCAGCTCCAATTGGCTAAGATTTCTAAACCCTTTAATTCTATGTGTTTGAGTAGTACTTATGAGAAGATTGATAGTATTACTTGGCATGCTAGATTGGGTCATCCTCATGCTCGTGCTATTGAATTGATAATTCCTAATATGTCATTTAATCACTTGGAGTGTGAAGCATGCATATTAGGAAAGCATTGTAGGACTGTTTTTCCAACATCAGAAACTACTTATGAGCATTGCTTTGATCTAGTTCATTCAGATGTGTGGACTGCTCCTTGTTTGTCTAGAGATAGCCAGAAGTACTTTGTGACATTCATTGATGAGAAGTCTAAGTATACTTGGCTTACATTGCTTCCATCTAAAGATAGGGTGCTAGAAGCATTTATGAACTTCCAAGCATATGTATCTAATCAATACAATGCTACTGTGAAGGTACTGAGATCAGATAATGGAGGTGAATACATCAGCAATGCCTTCAAGAGTCATCTAGCCAAGCATGGGATTGTGCATCAGACTAGCTGTCCTATACACCACAGCAGAATGGTGTAGCTGAGAGGAAGAACAGGCACTTGATGGAGGTTGCTAGATCAATGATGTTTCATGCAAATGTCCCAAAACGTTTTTGGAGTGATGCTGTGCAGACTGCTTGCTATCTCATCAACCGGGTTCCAACCAAGATATTGAAGAATCTGTCTCCATTTGAAGTGTTGAACAAGAGCAAACCTGTCATTGATCACCTACGTGTCTTTGGGTGTGTGTGCTATGTCATGGTTCCAGGAGAGCAGAGAAACAAGCTGGAGGCAAAGAGTACTAAGGCTATGTTCATTGGTTACTCTATCATCAGAAAGGGTACAAGTGCTATGATCCTGAAGCAAGGAGAGTGATGGTATCTAGAGAAGTGAAGTTTGTTGAAACAAAAGGTTATTATGAAGAAAAGGAGTGGGAAAATCTGAAGGATTTGTCTCAAGCTCCATCTGATAAGGCAACAATACTGAGAGTGTTGTTGGAGAAGCTCGGGATAGGGTTGTCCCAGGATCAGGAACCCGGCAGGAGAGAGCCTTCCAATCAGACTGGTGGAGCTGGAAGAACAACTCCTCTTGATCATGAGAGGGGGAATGGAACTGAATCTGGTGAGCAAGAGCAAAACCAAGAGGATTCAGGTCTTCATGATCAAGTTGAGAACAATGTTCAGTCTAGTGGAGAAGTGGATGAGGTTCAGTCTAGTGGAGAAGTGGATGAGGTTCAGTCTAGTGGAGAAGAACAAGTTGGACCGGCCAGTTCAGAAGAAGAGCAAGTGGAGCCGGCTAGTGTGCAAAATGAAGATCAGGTTCAAGCTTTGAGGAGGAGCACAAGGATAAAGAGGGATCCTTCAAACTGGGTAAACACGAGAGTGTACTACAATGCCCAGGCTGTGGAGCATCCTTCTCAAGCCGTGTGTTCCTTTGCTGAGTTTCCAGAGGAGCATTATGCCTTTATGATTAGTCTGGATGAGAGTTATGTACCAAGGACTTATGAAGAAGCTATGTTAGACAAGGAATGGAAAGAATCAGTGGGAGCTGAAGCAGGTGCTATGATCAAGAATGATACATGGTATGAGAGTGAGCTGCCTAAGGGAAAGAAGGCTGTATCTAGTAGATGGATCTTCACAATCAAGTATCTAGCAAATGGACAGATTGATAGGAAGAAGACCAGATTGGTTGCAAGAGGATTTACACAGACCTATGGAGAGGATTACATTGATACCTTTGCACCAGTAGCTAAGCTGCACACAGTTCGGATTGTGTTGTCCATTGCAACAAACTTGGAGTGGGATTTGTGGCAAATGGATGTGAAGAATGCTTTCTTACAAGGTGAGCTAGAGGATGAGGTATACATGCTTCCTCCTCCTGGTCTTGAGCATCTAGTAAAACCAGGAAATGTTTTGAGATTGAAGAAGGCAATATATGGGCTTAAGCAGTTTCCTAGAGCTTGGTACAGGAAGCTGAGTACAACTCTCAATGGGAGAGGATTCAGGAAGTCTGAACTAGATCATACACTCTTCACTTTGGTTACTCCATCAGGGATCATTGTGATACTGGTATATGTGGATGATTTGATTATCACAGGGAGTGATAAGGCTGGGATTAAGCCACTAAAGAGTTCCTCAAGTCTGTGTTTGATATCAAAGACTTGGGAGAGATGAAGTATTTCTTGGGGATTGAGATATGCAGATCCAAGGAGGGTTTGTTTATGTGTCAAAGGAAGTATACAATGGATATGCTGAAGGAGACTGATGTACTTGGAGGAAAGGTAGCCAAGACACCTCTTGAAGAGGGGTATAAGGTCTTACGTGAGGGGAGGTTGAAGAGAACCAGTTGTTTGAGGATGCTAAGCTGTATAGGAAGATGGTTGGCAAGCTGATCTACTTGACTATTACCAGGCCAGATATATGCTTGCTGTGAATCAAGTGAGTCAACATATGCAGGCGCCAAAGGTCCATCACTGGAAGATGGTTGATAGGATACTAAGGTATCTGAGTGGAACGGCTGGACAAGGAGTTTGGATGGGCTGTAATGGCAGTACAGAAGTGGTTGGGTATTGTGATGCTGATTGGGCAGGAGATAGAGTGGACAGGAGATCAACTACTGGGTATTGTACATTCATTGGAGGGAACTTGGTTACTTGGAAGAGTAAGAAGCAGAAGGTTATCTCTTGTTCAAGTGCTGAAGCTGAGTATAGAGCCATGTTGAAGCTGACAAACGAGTTGGTATGGATCAAGGGGATCTTGAAGCATCTAGAGATTGAGCAGAGTACTCCTATGACTATGCATTGTGACAATCAAGCAGCTATCCACATTGCCTCCAACTCAGTGTTTCATGAGAGAACAAAGCACATAGAGGTGGATTGTCATAAGGTGAGGCAGATGATTATCTTAGGAGTGATTCTGCCATGCTATACAAGAAGTGAAGATCAGCTTGCAGATGTGTTTACCAAGGCAGCGAGATTGAAGACAATGGAGTCCATACTATCCAGGCTTGGACTCATTGATCTTACTCCCAGGAGCTGAGCCCCTTAACCATGGAGTCTCCACTCTTTTTCCCTCATCAAAGTTTTATCCCAATGGGTTTTCTTTGGGAGGTTTTTAATGAGGGAGGTCTTCATGGTTTCCAAGCTGACTTGTTCCACATGGTCAAGCTTGAGGGGGAGTGTTGAGATGAAGACCAAGAAGTGAAGAGATGAAGCTTGGGATTGAATGAAGTGGGACAGTAACTTTGGAGTTTTTACCACAGTAACTTAGAGTTACCCGGATGGGTTAAAGTGGAGTTTACCTGATGTTACTTCCTCCTTTACCTTATGAACCGTGGGAGAGAATAAGGAAAGGATAAGGAGAGGATAAGGAAGCTTTAACAGGCTGTCTTGAGCTGGAAAGGAAGATCTGCTTTATTACTATAGCAAGCATGTGAGAAACCACAGCCAAGCATCTCAAAAGGAGTCCAGCCTGTCCATTGACTCCACATGCTTTATGATTTCGAAATCCCCTTTGTATCAGCCTTATCTCTTCATATATATCTTGTATCTAAGACATTAAATGAATTAATGGAGTTTTGAGTCTCTCTCTTATTCTCTCACTAAATCTCTTAATCTCTTTAATCTTTTCATCTGATTATCTGATGATATTTGAATCTGCTCTAATACACAAAAGTGTATACCTCAAACAACTGGTTCTCTTAACCTCCCCTCAGCAAACCTTATACCCCTCCTCAAGAGTGTATAGCTATCTTCCTCCAAGCAAATCAGTTTCCTTCAGCATATCCATGAATACTTCCTTTGAGCATGAACAAACCCTCCTTGATAGCATATTCTCATCCTCAAAGAAATAATATCTCTACCAAGTCTTGATATAAAATATGACCGAGAAACTCTTTAGTGGCTTTATCCCAGCCTTATCACTTCCGGTGATAATCAAATCATCCACATACAAGAAATCACAATGATCCCTGATGGTCAGACCAGTGCTTGTGAAGAGTGTGTCTATATTCAGACTTCCTTGAACCCTCTCAATGAGTGTTGTACTCAGCTTCCTTACCAGGCTCTAGGAGATTGCTTCAACCCTATATAGCTTTCTTCAATCTCAAAACATTTCCTGGCTTCACTAGATGCTCAAGACCAGGAGGAGGAAGCATATATACTTCATCTTCTAGCTCACCTTGCAGGAAAGCATTCTTCA
>NW_026015544.1:0-2500 GCF_020379485.1 Brassica napus
ATCCCCATTCATAGGTCTGAGATCCACATCTATGAATTGAAAGGTCCGAACGATCAACCCTGCAATCAGTTGTTAGAATCAATAGGTCTTCAAATCGTTCATTTTAAAAATTGAAACCCTTTTATTGGATGATCATAATACTTCTCAAAAATCGAAATTCTTGATCAATGGAGGAACAATATCACCATTTTTGTTCAATAAGATACCAAAGTGGATGATTGACTCATTCCATACTAGAAAGAATCGCAGGAAATCTTTTGATAACACGGATTCCTATTTCTCAATCGTATCCCACGATCAAGACAATTGGCTGAATCCCGTGAAACCATTTCAGAGAAGTTCATTGATATCTTCTTTTTCTAAAGCAAATCGACTTCGATTCTTGAATAATCCACATCACTTCTGCTTCTATTGTAACAAAAGATTCCCTTTTTATGTGGAAAAGGCCCGTCTCAATAATTCTGATTTTACGTATGGACAATTCCTCACTATCTTGTTCATTCACAACAAAATATTTTCTTCGTGTGGTGGTAAAAAAAAACATGCTTTTTGGAGAGAGATACTATTTCACCTTCGTCAATCGAGTCACAGGTATCTAACATATTCATATCTAACGATTTTCCACAAAGTGGTGACGAAAGGTATAACTTGTACAAATCTTTCCATTTTCCAATTCGATCCGATCCATTAGTTCGTAGAGCTATTTACTCGATTGCAGACATTTCTGGAACACCTCTAATAGAGGGACAAAGAGTAAATTTGGAAAGAACGTATTGTCAAACTCTTTCAGATATGAATCTATCCGATTCAGAAGAGAAGAGCTTGCATCAGTATCTCAATTTCAATTCAAACGTGGGTTTGATTCACACTCCATGTTCTGAGAAATATTTACAGAGGAAAAAACGGAGTCTTTGCCTAAAAAAATGCGTTGACAAAGGGCAGATGGATAGAACCTTTCAACGAGATAGTGCTTTTTCAACTCTCTCAAAATGGAATCTATTCCAAACATATATGCCATGGTTCTTTACTTCGACAGGGTACAAATATCTAAATTTGATATTTTTAGATATTTTTTCAGACCTATTGCGGATACTAAGTAGCAGTCAAAAATTTGTATCCATTTTTCATGATATTATGTATGGATTAGATATATCATGGCGAATTCTTCAGAAAAAATTGTGTCTTCCACAAAGGAATCTGATAAGTGAGATTTCGAGTAAGTCTTTACATAATCTTCTTCTGTCCGAAGAAATGATTCATCGAAATAATGAGTCATCGTTGATATCGACACATCTGAGATCGCCAAATGTTCGTGAGGTCCTCTATTCAATCCTTTCCTTCTTCTTGTTGCTGGATATATCGTTCGTACACATCTTCTCTTTGTTTCCCGAGCCTATAGTGAGTTACAGACAGAGTTCGAAAAGATCAAATCTTTGATGATTCCATCATACATGATTGAGTTGCGAAAACTTCTGGATAGGTATCCTACATCTGAACAGAATTCTTTCTGGTTAAAGAATCTTTTTCTAGTTGCTCTGGAACAATTAGGAGATTGTCTAGAAGAAATACGGGGTTCTGGCGGCAACATGCTATGGGGTGGTGATCCCGCTTATGGGGTCAAATCAATACGTTCTAAGAAGACAGATTTGAAAATAAACTTCATCGATATCATCGATCTCATAAGTATCATACCAAATCCCATCAATCGAATCACTTTTTCGAGAAATACGAGACATCTAAGTCATACAAGTAAAGACATCTATTCATTGATAAGAAAAAGAAAAAACGTGAGCGGTGATTGGATTGATGATAAAATAGAATCCTGGGTCGCGAACAGTGATTCGATTGATGATAAAGAAAGAGAATTCTTGGTTCAGTTCTCCACCTTAAGGGCAGAAAAAAGGATTGATCAAATTCTATTGAGTCTGACTCATAGTGATCATTTATCAAAGAATGACTCTGGTTATCAAATGATTGAACAACCGGGAACAATTTACTTACGATACTTAGTTGACATTCATAAAAAGTATCTAATGAATTATGAGTTCAATACATCCTGTTTAGCAGAAAGACGGATATTCCTTGCTCATTATCAGACAATCACTTATTCACAAACTTCGTGTGGGGCTAATAGTTTTCATTTCCCGTCTCATGGAAAACCCTTTTCGCTCCGCTTAGCCCTATCCCCCTCTAGGAGTATTTTAGTGATAGGTTCTATAGGAACCGGACGATCCTATTTGGTCAAATACCTAGCGACAAACTCCTATGTTCCTTTCATTACAGTATGTCTGAACAAGTTCCTGGATAACAAGCCGAAAGGTTTTTTTCTTGATGATATCGATATTGATGATAGTGACGATATTGATGCTAGTAACGATATTGATCGTGAACTTGATACGGAGCTGGAGCTTCTAACTATGATGAATGCGCTAACTATGGATATGATGTCGGAAATAGACCGATTTTATATCACCCTTCAATTCGAATTAGCAAAAGCAAT
>NW_026015544.1:17500-20000 GCF_020379485.1 Brassica napus
GATAATGAGCAAGGAATATCCGTCTTTCTGCTAAACAGGATGTATTGAACTCATAATTCATTAGATACTTTTTATGAATGTCAACTAAGTATCGTAAGTAAATTGTTCCCGGTTGTTCAATCATTTGATAACCAGAGTCATTCTTTGATAAATGATCACTATGAGTCAGACTCAATAGAATTTGATCAATCCTTTTTTCTGCCCTTAAGGTGGAGAACTGAACCAAGAATTCTCTTTCTTTATCATCAATCGAATCACTGTTCGCGACCCAGGATTCTATTTTATCATCAATCCAATCACCGCTCACGTTTTTTCTTTTTCTTATCAATGAATAGATGTCTTTACTTGTATGACTTAGATGTCTCGTATTTCTCGAAAAAGTGATTCGATTGATGGGATTTGGTATGATACTTATGAGATCGATGATATCGATGAAGTTTATTTTCAAATCTGTCTTCTTAGAACGTATTGATTTGACCCCATAAGCGGGATCACCACCCCATAGCATGTTGCCGCCAGAACCCCGTATTTCTTCTAGACAATCTCCTAATTGTTCCAGAGCAACTAGAAAAAGATTCTTTAACCAGAAAGAATTCTGTTCAGATGTAGGATACCTATCCAGAAGTTTTCGCAACTCAATCATGTATGATGGAATCATCAAAGATTTGATCTTTTCGAACTCTGTCTGTAACTCACTATAGGCTCGGGAAACAAAGAGAAGATGTGTACGAACGATATATCCAGCAACAAGAAGAAGGAAAAGGATTGAATAGAGGACCTCACGAACATTTGGCGATCTCAGATGTGTCGATATCAACGATGACTCATTATTTCGATGAATCATTTCTTCGGACAGAAGAAGATTATGTAAAGACTTACTCGAAATCTCACTTATCAGATTCCTTTGTGGAAGACACAATTTTTTCTGAAGAATTCGCCATGATATATCTAATCCATACATAATATCATGAAAAATGGATACAAATTTTTGACTGCTACTTAGTATCCGCAATAGGTCTGAAAAAATATCTAAAAATATCAAATTTAGATATTTGTACCCTGTCGAAGTAAAGAACCATGGCATATATGTTTGGAATAGATTCCATTTTGAGAGAGTTGAAAAAGCACTATCTCGTTGAAAGGTTCTATCCATCTGCCCTTTGTCAACGCATTTTTTTAGGCAAAGACTCCGTTTTTTCCTCTGTAAATATTTCTCAGAACATGGAGTGTGAATCAAACCCACGTTTGAATTGAAATTGAGATACTGATGCAAGCTCTTCTCTTCTGAATCGGATAGATTCATATCTGAAAGAGTTTGACAATACGTTCTTTCCAAATTTACTCTTTGTCCCTCTATTAGAGGTGTTCCAGAAATGTCTGCAATCGAGTAAATAGCTCTACGAACTAATGGATCGGATCGAATTGGAAAATGGAAAGATTTGTACAAGTTATACCTTTCGTCACCACTTTGTGGAAAATCGTTAGATATGAATATGTTAGATACCTGTGACTCGATTGACGAAGGTGAAATAGTATCTCTCTCCAAAAAAGCATGTTTTTTTTTACCACCACACGAAGAAAATATTTTGTTGTGAATGAACAAGATAGTGAGGAATTGTCCATACGTAAAATCAGAATTATTGAGACGGGCCTTTTCCACATAAAAAGGGAATCTTTTGTTACAATAGAAGCAGAAGTGATGTGGATTATTCAAGAATCGAAGTCGATTTGCTTTAGAAAAAGAAGATATCAATGAACTTCTCTGAAATGGTTTCACGGGATTCAGCCAATTGTCTTGATCGTGGGATACGATTGAGAAATAGGAATCCGTGTTATCAAAAGATTTCCTGCGATTCTTTCTAGTATGGAATGAGTCAATCATCCACTTTGGTATCTTATTGAACAAAAATGGTGATATTGTTCCTCCATTGATCAAGAATTTCGATTTTTGAGAAGTATTATGATCATCCAATAAAAAGGGTTTCAATTTTTTAAAATGAACGATTTGAAGACCTATTGATTCTAACAACTGATTGCAGGGTTGATCGTTCGGACCTTTCAATTCATAGATGTGGATCTCAGACCTATGAATGGGGATATTCTCGAAACTCACAAAGAAAAAAGGAAGTGAGTTAGACAAAAAGAGAAGTAACTTGGACAAAAAACGAAGTAACTTGGACAAAAAGAAACGAAGTGACTTAGACAAATCTTTTTTATCAATAACCTCAGACCAATCAATCGAATATTGATTAATACATAATCGATCGAACACTACTTGAAAACGGCTCTTCCGCTCAGAAACGAAATGTTTCAAATGCTCCTGGAAATTCTTGCTCCCATTGGACCATTTGTATCTATATGCATTAGGATCCCGATTTATGGATCTCTCGGTTCGAGAAAGAAAAATAAGAGGATCGAACCATTTCTTCTGACTCTTTTTCAAATTCGATAAATGTTGGTTGATCGTATCTTTCATTATAGTTCTATGATTCAGAGTATC
>NW_026015544.1:27500-29288 GCF_020379485.1 Brassica napus
TATAAGAACAATAAAAATCTTGGATTCAAAATTGATTTTTTTTTACTATCAAAATTCTTCCAATTGCAATACTCGTATAGACAGAACCGAAAAAAATGCAAAGAAGAGGCATCTTTTACCCGGTAACGTAGGGTTTGAACCAAGATTTCTAGATGGATGGGGTAAGGTATTAGTACATCTAATACATAATTAAAATGTGAGAGTTTGTCTTCTAAAAAGGGAAATATTGAATGAAGTGATTGTAAATTGTAAGATTTTTTTACATTTTTTCCTTCGATAGAGGATCCCAACCTTAGGGAAAATGGAATTTCTACAATCACTGCAAATAAAACAGATATCATTTGATAATAGAAATTATTGGTATGCCCCAGATTTTTGTTCAAATCCTTAGTGGGAATAATCAAACGATTCTGTTCGTACATTCGCAAAATTAAGCGTTTCACAATTAGTGAACTATATTTTTGTCATAATCCGCATTTTCCAAGAAAATAGGGCGGTTTCTATTTAATCTATTTAAACCGTGATCATAAGCAAGTACATAAATATAGTCCCGAAAAAAAAGTGGATATAGAAAACTCTGTTGACGAGCCCCATCGAACTCTAAATATCCTTGAAATTTCTCCATTTGGATTAAAATTCGATTTGAACTAAAAGTAAAGTCTTTATTTTCTTGAGTTCTGAAATGACACATAGTGCGATACAGTCAAAATAAGGTATTAGATTACGAAAGCACTAAATACCTCATAAACAGGTAGACTGCTAACTGGATTCTCTATCTTTAAGAGGTTTCTGTTCGTTATATTATAAAATAACAAAACAAGATGATTAGAAATCCTTTATTTTTTTAACCTAATCGCTCTTTTGATTTTGGAAATATATATATATATATTTTTTTATCAATATACTGCTTCTTTTACACATCCATCTACAACCTAACCCAAACGGACTAGGTAAAAAATAATTAGGACTCACGAAAAAATTGATAATAACACGCAAGAAAAAATTCCTTCCCATACCCGTATTAGGTACTAATCTATTTTTAACATTTAATTAGATCGGGTAATTTTTCAAATTACGAATGGAAGCTCGTTTCTTTTTTTTTCTTAGAATAAGGAAAACTGGTTTTTTATCCATCCATTTATATTTATTCACTCGACCCAAATTGGAATTCTTCTTTTTTTTTTATTTTCTAATCGGTACAATCTTGTCGAAAATAAAAAAAAATGTTATCTGAATTCTCCCTTGATACGACATGTATTTTTTCCGTTCATTCCTTTCAGGATCAGTCGTGGTCTTACAAACTCTACCGCGGATCTGGACGAATCCTTTTCTTCATACAAATGTGTAAAAGATGCTAGTCGCACTTAAAAGCCGAGTACTCTACCGTTGAGTTAGCAACCCCCCCCCACAAAAAAAAGCAAGTACTGCAAATATGTAGATACAACCAGAATAAAGAAAAAAAGAAAAATCCAGTCATGTGTGCGTCAGGGAGAAATAGATCTATTTCTCTATGAGAGAATTATATTTGGTCCATACACTGTTGTCAATATGATTGTAAATTTTAATATAGCGAAAAGAATAGAAAAAAATAAAAAAGTTTAACCCCCCTGGTTTGTGAGTTCATACAAGGAATGAAAACTAAGCCGAATAGGATAATCTAATCTTTCTATTTCTATATATATTAATATTATTTATTATACAGTCTGATTTTATCTATTTCTATACAATATTCTATACAATAAAAATTTTGTATTTATACAAAATTTAGAATTTAGAATTTCTATAAAT
>NW_026015545.1:0-9475 GCF_020379485.1 Brassica napus
GCGAGTAATCTCTTCCCTTATCCAAGAAGGTATGGTTCTAGTTTGCATGGTCCAATCGTTTTATCCCGAAATTTCTACAATAAGTTAGGTAGGTCGATAATATACTTCCCTAGCCACAATTCTGCTATTTACATTTACTGAAAAAATAAATTTTTTGAAATATACAAGGAATCCCTCGTGGGTAAAAGAGTAAAGTAATACGACGTTGATTTGGTTATGATGTATAAAGTAAAGAGTAGAATTGGCTCAGTGAATCGTTTTTTAGTCATTTATGGCATGATAAATCACTACAAAAGTGCGGAGATACACGATTTAAATAACGAAAGATCCAATATTTAAAAATTGTATCAAGAATGACTGGAAAGGTAGAAACTAGACCAGATAAAAGTTGCTCATAATGAGCAAACCCAAAATCTTTGTAAATATAACAATCATTAGTTCCCAACCGTGAGGCGAATGGAATCCGATACATAAATCATTAATAAAAGAATCGAAAAAGCTTTAATTGTATCACTTAAATTATATAGGATTCCTTGAACCCAAGAATTGAGAATAAAAGCTTTTCCTTACCACCCCAAAAGGAATAACCACTTAGAATAAACGAAAGATATTAGATTTGTCGAGAAGTGCAAGATTGTATGGATACGATACTCATTGTGTATTTTGATGATTGGGATCGTTTCTTTGTGGATTCCTAGACGAAATTGTTGTAAATCGGTTTCTGGGTATCCTTATCATTATCATTTCATCCAGCTTGAATATCTCCTAGTGTCTGAATTTTCTAGAACACTTTTTTCTTGAATATCATTCAAGAAAGTTTCGCATTGTCTAGTATTCCACCATTAGTAATCCAGTTTTCAAACTTTTATTACAGCAGAGAGAGATCAACCAGGGCAAAAGACTATAGATGTAAAATAAAAAAGGAATGAATGCTTTCTTTTTTGGCCATTTTGAATCTGTGAATTGTTTAATGAACCTACACATTTGTGGATTCTATTAGATCGACTATTTCTATCGAGCATGAGTTTTCTATTCTAATTCAAATAGAATGTATTGAGCCTATAATCCCTTTTCTCTTTTTCTTTTGATTCATACTTAGTCTTTGCTTTGAATCTAGAAAGAATACAGAAATAGACTCAAATACACTTACAATTTGAATAAAGAAAAAATTGTATTTCCAGGATGTTATTCCACCTTTTTTTCGATCAATACTAAAAGAACTTTTTGAATTTTTTAAAATAAAAAATATGATTCTATTTTTCGAGACGAATAAACTCCCTTTTTCTTTTCTATCAAATTATAAAAAAAACGAGCATAAAAGAATAGATGAATGTTCAATTGAAAAAAAAGAAAGCAATTCTGTCGTTTGTTTCTTCCTAACTAACTGCCAAAGGATTTAGTCGTTAAACTTAAAAATGAATTCATTTCAAAATACTTCAATGGGTACACGCAAGAAGTAGCAAATTCAGCAGCTTTTTTGCTCAATTCTCGTGTAAAAGTCCGCATCAGTCGAATTAAAGGAATAGCCCCTTGAACTCTAATTTCCATATAAGGACCACGCCGGGCAGAAACACCCTCTTTAACTTCGATTCTGAATCGACTGAAAGATCTTTCATAAGGAATCGTAAAAATAGGCGACGGCTTTTTCCAGAAATCCCCCAACGAAAAATCCGTACTACCCTTCTTTTCGTCGAAAAGATCATAACACTACCCACATTCCACAAAATAGTGCACCACAAATGCAACTAATAAAGAGACCCGCGATCCCTAGAAGACATCACAATCCCTTTGTGGAAAAAAAAGGATTTCCTGAATGCAACGAACGATAAAAATTTTTACCAGATACTGGAAGTTCCAACCAATAAGAATCCCAATGAACCTAAAAATAGGATAAGGCGCCAGCAGAAATTACTTGTTTTTCGAGACCCCGTTATAAATTCTATCCATAGAGATTCTGATCGCCAACTCATATATATTAGATCCAGTTATACAATTTTTTGGAATTGAGAAAATAGGACTTTCCTTTTTTTGTTTTCAAAGTAACTCTCATCAACTCTAACTATTTTGTTGTGAACCTTTACTTTAGGAATAATTTATATAATTGTTTATATCTAAATAATAAATCTCCTTCCTTTATATAATCCCCTATAACTATATACGACAAAATAAACCATGGACTTGAATTTCATCCAGCGGTCCGACGATGATCAATTTTTTCAAAAGAGCGCAAATTGAGTTACCCCTATAATACGTTTACACATGCATAAAAACTTTTTTAGTTATGTTGTAGGAATCTATGTGTTATACAATATTCTAACCAATGGGTCCTTATCAAAATCGAAGTTTTTAAAATAAAAAGGGGAGTTATACGATTCGGTCTCACCGATCTAAAAAATCTTATTTTTTGAATATGAAGAAATAAAGAAGCCTTGCAAGTGCCGGAAAGACTAGGCCTACTAAAGACAAAAATAGAGGGTAAGTTGTTGAAAGTTGTCATAAAATGGGGTACCTCAATGTAATATTTGTACCTTTGATTGTTATATTCTGAATTCTAAAGATATCTTAGATATCTTGTAGTTTTATTATTTCTATTATATATATTATATAATGTACTAAGTATCTTTAAGTAAATATATATCGAATACGAGATACAACCGAATAGAAAATAATAGAACCTACTAGAATGAATAAAAAACTAGGTACAAGAAATGCCAAACTAAATAAATGGACTTATTAATCTTTCAAAATAAACTAGATGTATTATCCCCTCGCCCGTGTGATTTATTATTCTTTTTTGTTTCTTTTTTGTCTTCTATAGTCATTAAAAAGAAAAAATTATTCGTCCATTAAAATTTTATCACAAATTGATTGGAATGCTGATCCACCAACAGGGAATTTTCGGGAAATGCAAAACGATGCAAGACTCTCTATAGATCATATCTCTATTTGAATTATCTATCCATATGCAAGCAAGAGAGGAAAAAACTTTTGTTTTATTTTTCTAGTCGAATTTGAACTTCCCGAAAGCAAAATTCACTTTTTATCTTGTGGTAAAGGTTTACTGAGTGTAAACAAGATATCGATAAAAAAATGATTCTAAAGAAAATGAATTTTTTCAGGGTTTCGTTTAAATTATGATAAACTAACTGTTTGATTTGATTTCATTTTTTGTCAAAGGAAAAAAGCATGGAGCTGAAATAACTCACTCACAACACCTTTTAAGGATTACGTGGGTACATTGCATCCAATAAGCCCTTACGTAATAAAGATTCAGCTGCTTGTGAACCTTCAGCACGGCTTTTGTCAATGTTTGTTCAATTTACTCTTTTTACCCCAAATGCATATAGGCATAGGGGTCGGCAATAATGATATATCCCCCAACATACCAAAACTTGCTGTCACACTGTCAACCCGCACCGGTAGTAGGATGTAAGAATTGATATATAGAAATAACTTTTTACTGGATTGATAATCACATAAAACCGAAGAAATTTTAAGCCATTTGCATCAAACTTAAACTTCCTCTTGCATTCGTGCTCCCCCGGAAGACCACTAAAATAAGAGGTAAACTTGATTGTAGCAATACTCGATCAAACGATGTATTTTTTCGCCTACTACGGATCCCCATACGACCCCCCCATAAACTGAAATCCATAACCCCAAGAGCTACCACCGTGAATACCGTTTAATTGACCTGTACCTGTTGAATAGCGTCAGATCAACCTGTCGTCTTTTTTTTGAGCAGAGGCAAAACGCTTTTATAAGGTTCCTCCTCAATGAAATTTGAATGGGTCCCGCAGAGACCATGTCTTCATCCATAGGATTCCAAGTACCCGGATCAATCGAAAGCTCAATTCTCTCTGACTGGTCCCTTTTCAAATAATGTCCACAGTCTTCACAAACATTCATTTCGACTTTCTATAAGTAATCCATAACAATTGTCGCATTGAATCCACATTGATTGTAGTTTTTAGTTATATCGACATCCTTAGAACTCATTAAATATTACGATTACTATTAGTTCTTATCTTGTCATTTTTTGCTTTCACGAATCTTTCCACTTCCACTTTCACTACAATGAAATTATATAAATGTAACTTTTCATTGAATTATTACTATCGCTTAAAAAGTGACTATTAATACAGATGGTGAGAGAAAATAAGAGTCAATGCAACTATTAATGTGATTAGTACATTATATTTAGATATCCTTAATGTAAGGATCATAGTGCAGATCGTTGTCACCTGTAGATCTATTATGCAGATAACTAGAACTACAATAACTATAAAAAAAAATTTCTAGGTCCACTCAAATCATTGTTAATCTCAAATGTTTTTCCTTTTTTATATCAAATAATAATAGAAGACTATTTTTATATTACTATCCCTAACAAAAAAGGGTGTCATCCGATATGAAATTCCGAATGTCCGGAGGGTAACTAAAAGATCAACATTATTGTAATAACTAGAACGCTCACCCCAACCATAAAAGTTTTTTTATCCATATCAATATACCCGGTTCTTTACTTATAGTAGTCTTGGCAATAGGAAGCAAAACTATCCAGTGCTTTACTTAGCTCGCCTCTGTATTCCAATTCTCCCTTAGAAACATCAAATTGAACCACGATTTTTCCATAGAGCTTCTGGCCTCTATTTACATGAAAATAAAATAACAATAGATGAATAGTCATTCAATGAAAAAAATTGAAAATGCAAAAAAAAATTTGAAAGGTTCATTTTCTATTCAGAGTAAGCAAAGCATGTCAAGCAATTGCTAAATTGCTAAGATTATTAAGTAAAAGCAATTGAATTAATAAATTTCATTCTAAATGAAAATAAGGATTTTCTTATATTGGTGGTAAATTCTCATTAAAAAAAAGAAATATTTGTTCTTCGCTTAATGAATATAAGCGATATGAAGAACTTTTTTAGTAAAATCTCGTATACTAATATAAAAAAAAAAGTGTTTATGTCAATACGGAAATGAAAAAGAAAAGGACAACATGCAGAATGGGTAGAAGAAGTGGGGATACTTGGTTCAAGCCCTGACACGAAACTTAAAAAAAGAATAAAAAAATCCTAAGAATCCATATTTCGTATAGAATTTCTTGTGGACACTACAATACAAAAGTGTAGTTGTGTTTAATCTTCTTTTTTTTTTCAGATTTTGTATATCTAGATTAAGTATGTATCTATCAAAACACAGTATATACACTAGATAAACTCGGCTCAATCTTTTTTTTTTACTAAAAGGATTGAGCCGAGTTTAATTGCAATTAACCTAATAAAACGGACGTGAATTACTAATCTAATTCTAGTCTTGGCCATCTAATTTATCGATGGTTGGGAAGTTAAATGTGATCTCCTTCCATACTTCACACAAGCACAGCTAGTTCAGGACTCCATGTGCAAGCCTCACGGATAATTTCATTACCCTCGACTGCAAGATCACGTCCCTCATTACGAGCTTGTACACATGCTTCTAGAGCTACTCGGTTGCTACGGCACCCGGTGCATTTCCCCAAGGGTGGCCTAAAGTTCCGCCACCAAATTGTAGTACGGAATCATCTCCAAAGATCTCGGTCAAAGCAGCATATTCCAAACGTGAATACCCCCTGAAGCACAGGTAGAAACACCTGGTAGTGAGACCCATCTTGATTGAAAAAGATACCACGACTTCGGTCTTTTTCACATAATCATCGCGCAGTAAATCAACAAGCCCAAGTTGACTCCCTGTCTCCTTCAAGTTTAACCTACTACTGTACCCGCGTGAACATGATCTCCACCCGATAGACGTAAAGCTTTAGCTAGTACACGGAAGTGCATACCAATGATTCTTCTGTCTATCAATAACAGCGTGCATTGCACGGTGGATGTTGAAGAAGTAGGCCATTATCTCGGCAATAATGAGCCAAACTAGTATTTGCGGTGAATCCCCCTGTTAAGTAGTCATGCATTACGATAGGAACTCCCAATTCTCTGGCAAATAATAGCTCTTTTCATCATTTCTTCTTCCTTCGCATGTACCCGCAGTAGCATTCAAATAATGTCCTTTGATTTCACCTGTTTTCAGCCTGTGATTTATAAATAGCTTCGGCACAAAATAAGAAACGGTCTCTCTCCAACGCATAAATGGTTGAGGTTCACATTCTCATCATCTTTGGTAAAATCAAGTCCACCACGTAGACATTCAAAACTGCTCTACTACCATAGTTCTTCGCGGATAACCCCAACTTAGGTTTATAGTACATCCTAATAGGGGACGTCCATACTTGTTCAATTATCTCTTTCAACTTGGTACCATGAGGTGGTCCCTGGAAAGTTTTAGTATAAGCCGGAGGGATTCGCAGATCCTCTAGACGTAGAGCAGCCAGGGCTTTGAACCCAAATACGTTACCCACATTGAGGTAAACATGTTAGTAACAGACCCTTCTTCAAAAAGGTCTAATGGGTAAGCTACATACGCAATAAATTGAGTTTCTTCTCCTGGAACGGGCTCGATGTGGTAGCATCGTCCTTTGTAACGGTCAGGCTGGTAAGCCCATCGGTCCACACAGTTGTCCATGTACCAGTAGAAATTCAGCAGCTACCGCAGCCCCTGCTTCTTCAGGTGGAACTCCGGGTTGAGGAGTTACTCGGAATGCTGCCAGATATCAGTATCCTTGGTTTCATATTCAGGATAAAAATAATTCAATTTATACTCTTTAACACCAGCTTTGAATCCAACACTTGCTTTAAGTCTCTGTTTGTGGTGACATAAGTCCCTCCCTACAAGTCATGAATTAAGAATTCTTGCAATAAAACAAAACAACAAGGTCTACTCGACATAAATTAGGAATAGATTTAATTACCTTTTTCACAGGAATCTGTTCACAAATTATCAACTAATCAGAATGATTCTTTATTAGACCATGATATTTGATTCGCCAAATACATCATTATTGTATATCTTTCATATGTATAGCGCAACCTAATACTTGTTTTTCCAGTTTTGAATCTTTGACTTTTTATAAATCGAATATTTAATATTAAAATAATAATAAATCACTCTTGACGAATAGATGTTTATATGTAATCCTAGATTGACAATATGCGGAATTCATCCATGAAATGAAAAACAAGGGGGGTTGATATCGATGGGACGCATAACCGGATATGCTAAAATGAAAATATGAAAAAAAAAAGGCTAATGAGATCGAAATAATGAATCATAAAGATTCCATTTCGGAATTGGCTAGATAAACAAAGTCTTGCCTATTATGACAAATAAATCAAGACTTTCCACAAAATTTTTTTTATTCATATTTTTTTATTTTAAAACTAGGTTTTGGTTAGTTGAGCTTGAAAACGACTATTCCTTCATTGAATTTAATAAGTAAAAAATGGAATTGCATATTCGCTTGGGTGGTACCAATGAAATCGAGTGCTTACTCCCATTTATTATTGAATTAACCAATTGAATTTACTATCGGATTTTTTCTGTATTCGAAAAATTTCGCAACAAAGTTGAACATATTTTTTTATTATGAGAATAAATCCTACTTACTTTCGGATCCAGCGGTTTCAATCATACGTAAAAAAACAACCGGGGACGTATTGCCCAAATCATTGGTCCGGTACTGGATGTAGCCTTTCCCCCGGGCAAGATGCCTAATATTTACAATGCTCTGGTGGTTAAGGGTCGAGATACGCTTGGTCAAGAAATTAATGTGACTTGTGAAGTACAGCAATTATTAGGAAACAACCGAGTTAGAAGCTGTAGCTATGAGCGCGACCGAGGGTTTTAAAGAGAGGGGATGGACGTGGTTGATATGGGAAATCCTCTAAGTGTTCCAGTCGGCGGAGCGACTCTAGGACGAATTTTTCAATGTACTTGGGGAACCTGTTGATAATTTAGGTGCCTGTCGATACTCTCACAACATCTCCTATCCATAAATCCGCGCCTGCTTTTATAGACTTAGATACAACCTTATCTATTTTTGAAACAGAATTAAAGTAGTAGATCTTTGGCCCTTATCGTCGTGGGGAAAATCGGACTATTCGGTGGGGCTGGCGTGGGTAAAACAGTACTAATTATGGAATTGATCAACAACAATTGCCAAAGCTCATGGTGGGTGTATCCGTATTTGGTGGAGTAGGCGAACGAACTCGTGAAGGAAATGATCTGTACATGGAAATGAAAGAATCTGGAGTCATTAATGAACTAAACCGTGCGACTCCAAGTAGCCTAGTCTACGGTCAGAGAAATGAACCGCCGGGAGCTCGTATGAGAGTTGGTCTGACTGCCTTAACTATGGCAGAAATATTTCCGAGATGTTAATGAGCAAGACTTACTTCTATTATCGACAATATCTTCCGTTTTGTACAAGCAGGATCCGAGGTATCCGCTTTATTGGGTAGAATGCCTGCTGCTGTGGGTTACCAACCCACCTTAGTACCGAAATGGGTTCTTTACAAGAAAGAAGACGACTTCTACTACGAAAAAAGGGTCCATAACCTCTATTCAAGCAGTTTATGTACTGCAAGACGATTTGACTGACCCTGCTCCTGCCACCACATTTGCACATTAGATGCGACTACCGTACTATCAAGAGGATTAGCTGCTAAGGTATCTATCCAGCGGTAGATCCTTTAGATTCACGTCACTATGCTACAACCTCGAATCGTTGGCGAGGACATTATGAAACTGCGCAACAAGTAAGCAAACTTTACAACGTTACAAGGAGCTGCAGGACATTATAGCTATCCTGGGGTTGGACGAATTATCCGAAGAGGATCGCTTAACCGTCGCAAGAGCACGAAGATTGAGCGTTTCTTATCACAACCTTTTTTCGTAGCAGAAGTATTTACAGGTTCTCCGGAAAATATGTTGGGCTAGCGGAAACAATTAGAGGGTTTAATTTGATCCTTTCCGGAGAATTTGATTCTCTTCCTGAACAGGCCTTTTACTTAGTGGGTAACATCGAGGAAGCTACTGCGAAGGCTACGAACTTAGAAATGGAGAGTAAATTGAAGAAATGACCTTAAATCTTTGTGTACTGGACCTCCGAATCGAATTGTTTGGGATTCAAAGTAAAAGAAATCATTTTATCTACTAATAGTGGGGACAAATTGGCGTATACCAAATCACGCGCCGATGCCACAGGTTGATATAGAGGTATTTTGAAAATACGCCTTAATACCAATGGTTAACAATGGCTCTGATGGCGGGTTTTTGCTAGAATAGGCAATAATGAAATTCTATTTTAGTAAATGATGCAGAGAAGATAGTGACATGGATCCCCAAGAAGCTCACAAACTCTTGAAATAGCAGGCGAACTTGAGAAAAGCTGAAGGCAAGAGACAACAATTGAGGCTAATCTAGCTCTCAGACGAGCTCGGACACGCGTCGAGGCTCTCAATACGATTTGATTTTGTAACCGCTGACGTATAAAAAAATAGGATCCAAAAGCGAGAAAAAAAAAAAAAAGCTGGCT
>NW_026015546.1:5000-37436 GCF_020379485.1 Brassica napus
GTTGTTTTTGATGTTGAAACCGTTTTTCTGTATCCGTGGGCAATGAGTTTCGATGTACTAGGGGTATCCGCTTTTATAGAAGCTTTCATTTTCGTGCTTATCCTAATTCTTGGTTTAGTTTATGCATGGCGAAAAGGAGCGTTGGAATGGTCTTAGTTCGTTTCCTGAATACTTGTACAATAACAATAAAAAAAAAGTAAAAAAAAACCATTGAAACAATTATGAATTCCATTAAGTTTCCCGTACTTGATCGAACAACAAAAAACTCAGTTATTTCAACTACGTTAAATGATCTTTCAAATTGGTCAAGACTTTCCAGCCTATGGCCGCTTCTTTATGGTACCAGTTGTTGTTTTATTGAATTTGCCTCATTAATAGGCTCCCGATTTGACTTTGATCGTTATGGGCTAGTACCAAGATCAAGTCCTAGACAGGCGGACCTTATTTTAACAGCAGGTACAGTAACAATGAAAATGGCTCCTTCTTTAGTGAGATTATATGAACAAATGCCTGAACCAAAGTATGTTATTGCTATGGGAGCGTGTACAATTACAGGGGGATGTTCAGTACCGATTCTTATAGTACTGTTCGAGGGGTTGATAAGCTAATTCCTGTAGATGTCTATTTGCCGGGTTGTCCACCTAAACCAGAGGCTGTTATAGACGCTATAACAAAGCTTCGTAAGAAAATAGCTAGAGAAATCTATAAGGATCGAATTAGACCTCAACGGGGTAATCGGTGTTTTACTACCAATCACAGTTTTTTGTTGTACGCAGTACACAGACTGGAAATTATGATCAAGAATTACTCTATCCACCATCATCTACTTCAGAGATCTCTACTGAAACATTTTTTAAATACAAAAGCCCAGTATCTTCCCACGAATTAGTGAATTAGGGAGGATTTGAGAGAATAAGAAAAAAATCTTCATAAATTAGAACTCATGGTAAATGTGAAATACTTAAATTTATATAAAAAAGGTGTGGGGGAAATAAAAAAGATGCAGGGCACTTTGTCCGTTTGGCTAGCCAAACGCGGGCTGGTTCATAGATCGTTGGGCTTCGATTACCAAGGAATAGAGACTTTACAAATAAAGCCCGAAGATTGGCATTCTATTGCTGTAATTTTATATGTATATGGTTACAATATTTACGTTCCCAATGTGCCTATGATGTGGCACCAGGTGGCCTCTTAGCCAGTGTGTATCATCTTACGAGAATAGAATATGGTGTCAATCAAGCGGAAGAAGTTTGCATAAAAGTATTTACTCACAGGAGTAATCCCAGAATTCCATCTGTTTTCTGGGTTTGGAAAAGTACGGATTTTCAAGAACGGGAATCTTATGATATGTTAGGAATCACTTATGATAGCCATCCGCGGCTGAAACGGATCTTAATGCCCGAAAGTTGGATAGGGTGGCCTTTACGTAAGGATTATATTGCCCCCAATTTTTATGAAATACAAGATGCTTATTGAATGATAAAAAATTTGAATGATAAAATGAGTCTTAGTTTCTACAACTACGGACCTTCGCGGAATATTTTGAATTCGAGTCGTTTTTAGATCAAACAAACAGAAGAATTAAGGTCTTATTCATATTATTATAGATAGCTTAATCTCCAATTTGAAAGATACTTTTTTCCTAAAAGCCGAGCCAATAGGATGAACTAAAAAAAAAAAAAGAGTTCTGCATTATGAACTTTGTATCGCGCACATAACTTAGTCAACTTTAGTCACATAACTGGGAATGAATAAATAAGATTGGAAAGCAATACAATAAATGGGGGGGTTAAAATTCTATTTCTATTGTATCTAATCTAATGAATCTTGGGGGTATTTCTGCCCTTCAACGATAGATACTATAGATAGATATAGATAGATAGATATAGATTTTTTTTTTTTACTTTTTTTTATTCTTTCAACCAGAACTTTCCTTTCGAATATGTATTAGGTATAAAGTCTATACATTTTTTTTGAACGGATGGATCCACAACATGAACAAAAAAGAGAGGGGGATAAAGGATTATTGCACTTTTTTTACTAAAGATACGTTTAATTTGAAGACTATAAACTTATCAAAATTAATCAATCCTATGCCAAGAACCAGATTTGAACTGGTGACACGAGGATTTTCAGTCCTCTGCTCTACCAACTGAGCTATCCCGGCCATTACCGAAGTATCATTCTCATTTTATGAGATGACTTAGGTCTATGTCAATTAAAAGAAACGCAAAAGTAGTAAATGAAAAAAGTTTTGGACCGGGAATTTATTGGATCTTCGAAAAGAAGACTTTCTAAGTTTTAGAATGAAAAATTATTTAGATTCGAAATAATTCAAATCGATAGTTCTTTCTCATTTGTATATGTATGATATATCCCACAAGACTTGTATATAATAAGAAAGAAATTCGAGTTTGTAAAGTGTCGGATGAATGAAAAAAGATCAATGAATTCTTGAATAACTAAAAAAAGGGTAAGGTGTCAAACAGACTTTTTTAGGGAGTAGGGTTGGGGATAGAGGGACTTGAACCCTCACGATTTTAAAAGTCAACGGATTTTCATCTTACTATAAATTTCATTGTTGTCAGTATTGACATGTAGAATGGGACTCTATCTTTATTCTCGTCCGATTAATAAGTTCCACCAAGGATCTATCAGACTATGAAGTGAATCGTTTGATTCAACACAAGGGATTGAACTCCATTTGTTAGAACAGCTTCCATTGAGTCTCTGCACCTATCCCGCTTTCTAAACTCTGGTTTGTTCGCGTAACCCAGGATTGGCTCAGGATTGCCCATTGTTAATTCCAGGGTTTCTCTGAATTTGAAAGTTATCACTTAGTAGGTTTCCATACCAAGGCTCAATCCAATTAAGTCCGTAGCGTCTACCAATTCCGCCATATCCCCCTTTTTGCTTTGAGATTAGGATCTCATTATGATGTCTTTCCACTTTTTCTTATGACGAAACCTTGGAATTCATTACATACAGATACTTATTTTATTTCTTTGGTATCTTCTTGCATTTTTTTTAGCCCCATCCATATTGATTTAGTTTAATCAACAAAGATTCTATCATTTTTGTATTTGCAATTCATATGGTTATATATTAGAGAACATATATATGTTCTTCCTTTTCTCATCGTTGTCTTCAATTTTAAGAAATAGTCGAACGGTCGATTCGTTTTTTTACTTCCATGAAAAGAAATTTATGATCATTATTGAAACTTAGAATTCTACAATGTGCAATGTAAAAAGATTATAAGTCTACTTCGTAGATTTGAAATTCGAATAATTCTAAAAAAGTATATTCGAAATGAATATTCGAATATTCATTCTAATAATTTAATTCTATAAAATAATAAAGAATATAAAAAGAGAAAAAGTATCAAATAATAATAATTGCATGAGGTTAGAACAAAAAAACCAAGAATTTCAAATCAGATATCATTTAACTTAAAAAAAAAGCTTTCCGGTCTAATTAAAATTTTCTTATTTAGAAACTCATGAAATCAAAATTAGAAAGTCGATATATTGCTATATTATATTAATTCATTAAGGTTTTGTTTTATTTATTTAATGATAGTCACTATTTATTTGAGCTATATTCTGTTCTAGAATATCGAAAATATGATGAATTCTAAATAGATAAGGAAAAATATGAATAGAATAGTTAATTAATACGATCTAGTAGTTTAGTGAATTTGTATACACTATTTTAGTTGAGCCCGCTTAGCTCAGAGGTTAGAGCATCGCATTTGTAATGCGATGGTCATCGGTTCGATTCCGATAGCCGGCTTTTACATAGTTTTTCATTTTTTTACATGATTTTTAATGTACTTTCAAAAAAAAATAAGATTGAAAAGACTTCTTTCACCTTTTTCCAAGAGTTACCACGCCATTTATATTATGTCATATAAACTTCCATATAGGAATATATATTGGGGTAAAAGGGTTAGATCTTGGCAAAATAAATGAAGAAAATAAAGGAAAATTTTTGTGATTTATTGATTTATATATATTGTATATACAATAAAAAAAATCTGTATATTGAGAGAATATATCTTCTGACTCTTTGTATTCCAATAGTTTATTGGAGTGGATTTTACGTTATTTATCATTATCATTTAGTTCAGTTTTAATTTTGTTTAGTTTTTGTACAATTTCAATAAAAAAAGGAGTCTTTATGTCACGTTACCGAGGGCCTCGTTTTAAAAAAATACGCCGTCTGGGGGCTTTACCGGGACTAACTAGTAAAAGGCCTAGGGCAGGAAGCGATCTTAGAAACCAATCACGCTCCGGAAAAAAATCTCAATATCGTATTCGTTTAGAAGAAAAACAAAAATTGCGTTTTCATTATGGTCTTACAGAACGCCAATTACTTAAATATGTTCGTATCGCCGGAAAAGCTAAGGGGTCAACGGGTCAAGTTTTATTACAATTACTTGAAATGCGTTTGGATAACATCCTTTTTCGGTTGGGTATGGCTTTGACTATTCCTCAAGCGCGCCAATTAGTTAACCATGGGCATATTTTAGTTAATGGTCGTATAGTTGATATACCAAGTTATCGATGCAAACCCCGAGATATTATTACAGTGAAGGATGAACAAAACTCTAGAACTTTGGTTCAAAATCTTCTTGAGTCATCTGCCCCGAGGAATTGCCAAACCATCTGACTCTTCACACATTCCAATATGAAGGGTTAGTCAATCAAATAATAGATAGGAAATGCGTCGGTTTGAAAATAAATGAATTGCTTGTCGTAGAATATTACTCTCGCCAGACTTAAAAACCTAAGTGAAGTAAAAAAAAATCACTAAAAACAAGAGTTCGGACAACTCCCCTTTGCCCGCTTTTTTGATTAAAACTAAAAAGGGACAAGGTAAGGGATTTTGTCGGGGAATCTTTTTCCTATTCATGTATCATAGATTGGTAGGGAGGTTTGGATCCCTTGTTTGCTCTTCCCAGCATTTTCCATAGCAAAGAAATGTAGATTTTATATCTATTTTTTTATTTGATTTGATACGTTGTGGTCAATCACGTAAGAATTGGTTATTTAGTTGAAAGTACGGAAAGAGAGGGATTCGAACCCTCGGTAAACAAAAGTCTACATAACAGTTCCAATGTTACGCCTTCAACCACTCGGCCATCTCTCCGACATCAGGATTATGACTGAGTACCTGGGTGAATAGCGAGTTATTCATCGTTTTTTAGATTATGGTTAATAGATACCTTTTTGATCAGAAAAATGGAAGTAGATAGAATATTTTTTATAAAAAACGAGTCCGCTTTTATGTTAGTTCGTACTATAAAATTCCTTTGTTTGTGAGAAAATTTCTCACAAAAGAAAAGTTAAAGGAAATAAAAAGAGTTATAGAATGGATTACTACCTATGCCAAGATCGCGTATAAATGGAAATTTATTGATAAAACCTTTACAATTGTAGCCGATATCTTATTACGAGTCATTCCGACAACTTCCGGAGAAAAAGAGGCATTTACTTATTACAGAGATGGTGCGATTTGATTATCATTATCATTTTTTTCTATTTCTCACCGATTTGGATAGAAAAAAATGAGTATTGAAAAAAATCTACGCTTTTGAAGGTGAAGTTTATAATATAAAAAAGCAATCCCTTCTGTCATGTATCCACGATTAGTGCAGCCTTAGATGCTTCAATTATGAATTCTAGTATTGAGCAAAAGGTTTTTTACCTACGGTTCCCGTATTACAGATCAATCCTACTAGACTAATACAATATACGAATAGGAGGCACAGGGGAAGAAGCACTACGCCGAGAATCAACAACACGAAAACTTTCTTCAAAAAGATTCCTTTTCTTTCTTCTTCTTTGGGATTGGGACTAATTAAAATGGTTGGAACAATAAACATCCATCTCGTCCGTACTTTGGATACCCGTATAACCATTGAAGACTGTTGAAGTGACTAATTCCTGGAAATTTAGGGGCGTTGAGAACAAAGAAATTGTTAGAGTTTCCTTTTTTATTTTTATCTAGTATGAATATGAATCCACTTGGTAGTAAGAAAAGATCTTTTACAAGAAGGTTGGCTAGGGATTTCTTGTAAAAACATTAGCCCCGCTTAGTTCATAATGACATCAAATTTTCCATATCCATATATTTATTATTTTCATTATGCACCTAAAGGAGGAGCCGTATGAGATGAAAATCTCACATACGGTTCTGAAACGGAGAATTCGTTAAAGCGAATGACGACCGTAACGGATGTCGGCTCAATCTGAAGGAAATTATGCGGAAGCATTACAGAATTATTATGAAGCTATGCGACTAGAAATTGACCCCTATGATCGAAGTTATATACTCTTAATATAGGCCTTATCCACACAAGTAATGGGGAACATACCAAAGCTTTAGAATATTATTTTCGGGCATTAGAACGAAAACCCTTTTTACCACAAGCTTTTAATAATATGGCTGTGATCTGTCATTACGTGCGACTATCTCCACTATAGAAAAAAAGAACGAACAGCTAGTCAATGAAATACTAGAAAAAAAAAAAGGCTTCTACATAAGCATCGTCCAAAACGATTTTTATCAGCTGTAGTTCATATTAAATTATGGATCGAAATATGAAAGAAGAAATAGATATGCCTAAATAATTTATTTTCTATGATAAAAAAGATTCTAATTGATACTAGGAATCCCTAAAGATTAATAGAAAGGTTTGGGATAGATAAACAAGAGCTTTTATTTATATCTAATATGTGTAAATCTTAGAAATACTATGTTAATAGAGTGATTTGAGAAGGTATTGAGAACTTGTAGCATTGATTCTAAAGACAGTAAAGAATTTTCTTTTTTATGATATGAAGAATGAAAAAAAGTCTTTTTCACGTTCTATATAAATTGATAATATAAAGCGGGAGTTAGCGTCATAAAATTCTTAATATCTAAATAACCAGGACTGCCTTTTTTTTATCTCCTTGTTGAATGGCCTGTTCTCCACGGTCGAATAGGCGGGTCAATTCCCTCCCTGAGAACCGACTTGAAGTTTCCTACCTCATACGGCTCGAAAACTCTCTTTTGTTTTGGTGTACCAGTTTTTTTCACTTTAACCTACTTTAACTTTATATCTAATTGAATGAGATTTCTTATAGATATTCATTCGGTTTTTCTTGGATTAAACAAAAGAGAGTAATTACATGAGTTTCAAACTTTCGTTTTGATTTAATTAATATATTAATTAATCTAATAATAAGTTTTATCTTTTCTCCTACCTTCAGAAAAAAAAGGCATGTCCACTGTTATTAGATATTAGAATTTTCTGAAAGGTAACTATCCCGCTTTCATATATAAATTATATATAGTCGTTGAAAAAGACTTTTTTTCATACTTCATATCATAAAAAAGAAAAAGACTTACTGTCTTTAGGATCTGATGCTACACCGCTGCTCAATACCTTAGGGGATCCACTCTATTACATAAGTAGATTTCTAAGATTTATCTCATATTATGATATAAATAAACAGCTCTTGTTGTATCGGTCCAAAACCTTTCCAGTTGATCTTTACGGTGCTTCCTCTATCAATTAAATCTTTTTTTATCCATAGAAAATAAAGTATTTAGGCATATCTAGTCTTCACTTCATATTTCGATCCATGAAGTTTATTTATTTGCTACAGCTGATAAAAAATCGTTTTGGACGATGCTTATGTAGAAAGCCTTTTTTTTTTCTAGTATTTCATTGACTAGCTGTTCGTTCTTTTTTTCTATAGTGGAGATAGTCGCACGTAATGACAGATCACAGCCATATTATTAAAAGCTTGTGGTAAAAAGGGGTTTCGTTCTAATGCCCGAAAATAATATTCTAAAGCTTTGGTATGTTCCCCATTACTTGTGTGGATAAGGCCTATATTATAGAGTATATAACTTCGATCATAGGGGTCAATTTCTAGTCGCATAGCTTCATAATAATTCTGTAATGCTTCCGCATAATTTCCTTCAGATTGAGCCGACATCCGTTACGGTCGTCATTCGCTTTAACGAATTCTCCGTTTCAGAACCGTATGTGAGATTTTCATCTCATACGGCTCCTCCTTTAGGTGCATAATGAAAATAATAAATATATGGATATGGAAAAATTTGATGTCATTATGAACTAAGCGGGGCTAATGTTTTTACAAGAAATCCCTAGCCAACCTTCTTGTAAAAGATCTTTTCTTACTACCAAGTGGATTCATATTCATACTAGATAAAAATAAAAAAGGAAACTCTAACAATTTCTTTGTTCTCAACGCCCCTAAATTTCCAGGAATTAGTCACTTCAACAGTCTTCAATGGTTATACGGGTATCCAAAGTACGGACGAGATGGATGTTTATTGTTCCAACCATTTTAATTAGTCCCAATCCCAAAGAAGAAGAAAGAAAAGGAATCTTTTTGAAGAAAGTTTTCGTGTTGTTGATTTCTCGGCGTAGTGCTTCTTCCCCTGTGCCTCCTATTCGTATATTGTATTAGTCTAGTAGGATTGATCTGTAATACGGGAACCGTAGGTAAAAAACCTTTTGCTCAATACTAGAATTCATAATTGAAGCATCTAAGGCTGCACTAATCGTGGATACATGACAGAAGGGATTGCTTTTTTATATTATAAACTTCACCTTCAAAAGCGTAGATTTTTTTCAATACTCATTTTTTTCTATTCCAAATCGGTGAGAAATAGAAAAAAATGATAATGATAATCAAATCGCACCATCTCTGTAATAAGTAAATGCCTCTTTTTCTCCGGAAGTTGTCGGAATGACTCGTAATAAGATATCGGCTACAATTGTAAAGGTTTTATCAATAAAATTTCCATTTATACGCGATCTTGGCATAGGTAGTAATCCATTCTATAACTCTTTTTATTTCCTTTAACTTTTCTTTTGTGAGAAAATTTTCTCACAAACAAAGGAATTTTATAGTACGAACTAACATAAAAGCGGACTCGTTTTTTATAAAAAAATATTCTATCTACTTCCAATTTTTCTAGATATAAAATCTACATTTCTTTGCTATGGAAAATGCTGGGAAGAGCAAACAAGGGATCCAAACCTCCCTACCAATCTATGATACATGAATAGGAAAAAGATTCCCCGACAAAATCCCTTACCTTGTCCCTTTTTAGTTTTAATCAAAAAAGCGGGCAAAGGGGAGTTGTCCGAACTCTTGTTTTTAGTGATTTTTTTTTACTTCACTTAGGTTTTTTAAGTCTGGCGAGAGTAATATTCTACGACAAGCAATTCATTTATTTTCAAACCGACGCATTTCCTATCTATTATTTGATTGACTAACCCTTCATATTGGAATGTGTGAAGAGTCAGATGGTTTGGCAATTCCTCGGGGGCAGATGACTCAAGAAGATTTTGAACCAAAGTTCTAGAGTTTTGTTCATCCTTCACTGTAATAATATCTCGGGGTTTGCATCGATAACTTGGTATATCAACTATACGACCATTAACTAAAATATGCCCATGGTTAACTAATTGGCGCGCTTGAGGAATAGTCAAAGCCATACCCAACCGAAAAAGGATGTTATCCAAACGCATTTCAAGTAATTGTAATAAAACTTGACCCGTTGACCCCTTAGCTTTTCCGGCGATACGAACATATTTAAGTAATTGGCGTTCTGTAAGACCATAATGAAAACGCAATTTTTGTTTTTCTTCTAAACGAATACGATATTGAGATTTTTTTCCGGAGCGTGATTGGTTTCTAAGATCGCTTCCTGCCCTAGGCCTTTTACTAGTTAGTCCCGGTAAAGCCCCCAGACGGCGTATTTTTTTAAAACGAGGCCCTCGGTAACGTGACATAAAGACTCCTTTTTTTATTGAAATTGTACAAAAACTAAACAAAATTAAAACTGAACTAAATGATAATGATAAATAACGTAAAATCCACTCCAATAAACTATTGGAATACAAAGAGTCAGAAGATATATTCTCTCAATATACAGATTTTTTTTATTGTATATACAATATATATAAATCAATAAATCACAAAAATTTTCCTTTATTTTCTTCATTTATTTTGCCAAGATCTAACCCTTTTACCCCAATATATATTCCTATATGGAAGTTTATATGACATAATATAAATGGCGTGGTAACTCTTGGAAAAAGGTGAAAGAAGTCTTTTCAATCTTATTTTTTTTTGAAAGTACATTAAAAATCATGTAAAAAAAATGAAAAACTATGTAAAAGCCGGCTATCGGAATCGAACCGATGACCATCGCATTACAAATGCGATGCTCTAACCTCTGAGCTAAGCGGGCTCAACTAAAATAGTGTATACAAATTCACTAAACTACTAGATCGTATTAATTAACTATTCTATTCATATTTTTCCTTATCTATTTAGAATTCATCATATTTTCGATATTCTAGAACAGAATATAGCTCAAATAAATAGTGACTATCATTAAATAAATAAAACAAAACCTTAATGAATTAATATAATATAGCAATATATCGACTTTCTAATTTTGATTTCATGAGTTTCTAAATAAGAAAATTTTAATTAGACCGGAAAGCTTTTTTTTTAAAGTTAAATGATATCTGATTTGAAATTCTTGGTTTTTTTGTTCTAACCTCATGCAATTATTATTATTTGATACTTTTTCTCTTTTTATATTCTTTATTATTTTATAGAATTAAATTATTAGAATGAATATTCGAATATTCATTTCGAATATACTTTTTTAGAATTATTCGAATTTCAAATCTACGAAGTAGACTTATAATCTTTTTACATTGCACATTGTAGAATTCTAAGTTTCAATAATGATCATAAATTTCTTTTCATGGAAGTAAAAAAAACGAATCGACCGTTCGACTATTTCTTAAAATTGAAGACAACGATGAGAAAAGGAAGAACATATATATGTTCTCTAATATATAACCATATTGAATTGCAAATACAAAAATGATAGAATCTTTGTTGATTAAACTAAATCAATATGGATGGGGCTAAAAAAAATGCAAGAAGATACCAAAGAAATAAAATAAGTATCTGTATGTAATGAATTCCAAGGTTTCGTCATAAGAAAAAGTGGAAAGACATCATAATGAGATCCTAATCTCAAAGCAAAAAGGGGGATATGGCGGAATTGGTAGACGCTACGGACTTAATTGGATTGAGCCTTGGTATGGAAACCTACTAAGTGATAACTTTCAAATTCAGAGAAACCCTGGAATTAACAATGGGCAATCCTGAGCCAAATCCTGGGTTACGCGAACAAACCAGAGTTTAGAAAGCGGGATAGGTGCAGAGACTCAATGGAAGCTGTTCTAACAAATGGAGTTCAATCCCTTGTGTTGAATCAAACGATTCACTTCATAGTCTGATAGATCCTTGGTGGAACTTATTAATCGGACGAGAATAAAGATAGAGTCCCATTCTACATGTCAATACTGACAACAATGAAATTTATAGTAAGATGAAAATCCGTTGACTTTTAAAATCGTGAGGGTTCAAGTCCCTCTATCCCCAACCCTACTCCCTAAAAAAGTCTGTTTGACACCTTACCCTTTTTTTAGTTATTCAAGAATTCATTGATCTTTTTTCATTCATCCGACACTTTTACAAACTCGAATTTCTTTTCTTATTATATACAAGTCTTGTGGGATATATCATACATATACAAATGAGAAAGAACTATCGATTTGAATTATTTCGAATCTAAATAATTTTTCATTCTAAAACTTAGAAAGTCTTCTTTTCGAAGATCCAATAAATTCCCGGTCCAAAACTTTTTTCATTTACTACTTTTGCGTTTCTTTTAATTGACATAGACCTAAGTCATCTCATAAAATGAGAATGATACTTCGGTAATGGCCGGGATAGCTCAGTTGGTAGAGCAGAGGACTGAAAATCCTCGTGTCACCAGTTCAAATCTGGTTCTTGGCATAGGATTGATTAATTTTGATAAGTTTATAGTCTTCAAATTAAACGTATCTTTAGTAAAAAAAGTGCAATAATCCTTTATCCCCCTCTCTTTTTTGTTCATGTTGTGGATCCATCCGTTCAAAAAAAATGTATAAGACTTTATACCTAATACATATTCGAAAGGAAAGTTCTGGTTGAAAGAATAAAAAAAAGTAAAAAAAAAAAGATCTATATCTATCTATCTATATCTATCTATAGTATCTATCGTTGAAGGGCAGAAATACCCCCAAGATTCATTAGATTAGATACAATAGAAATAGAATTTTAACCCCCCCATTTATTGTATTGCTTTCCAATCTTATTTATTCATTCCCAGTTATGTGACTAAAGTTGACTAAGTTATGTGCGCGATACAAAGTTCATAATGCAGAACTCTTTTTTTTTTTTTTAGTTCATCCTATTGGCTCGGCTTTTAGGAAAAAAGTATCTTTCAAATTGGAGATTAAGCTATCTATAATAATATGAATAAGACCTTAATTCTTCTGTTTGTTTGATCTAAAAACGACTCGAATTCAAAATATTCCGCGAAGGTCCGTAGTTGTAGAAACTAAGACTCATTTTTATCATTCAAATTTTTTATCATTCAATAAGCATCTTGTATTTCATAAAAATTGGGGGCAATATAATCCTTACGTAAAGGCCACCCTATCCAACTTTCGGGCATTAAGATCCGTTTCAGCCGCGGATGGCTATCATAAGTGATTCCTAACATATCATAAGATTCCCGTTCTTGAAAATCCGTACTTTTCCAAACCCAGAAAACAGATGGAATTCTGGGATTACTCCTGTGAGTAAATACTTTTATGCAAACTTCTTCCGCTTGATTGACACCATATTCTATTCTCGTAAGATGATACACACTGGCTAAGAGGCCACCTGGTGCCACATCATAGGCACATTGGGAACGTAAATAATTGTAACCATATACATATAAAATTACAGCAATAGAATGCCAATCTTCGGGCTTTATTTGTAAAGTCTCTATTCCTTGGTAATCGAAGCCCAACGATCTATGAACCAGCCCGCGTTTGGCTAGCCAAACGGACAAAGTGCCCTGCATCTTTTTTATTTCCCCCACACCTTTTTTATATAAATTTAAGTATTTCACATTTACCATGAGTTCTAATTTATGAAGATTTTTTTCTTATTCTCTCAAATCCTCCCTAATTCACTAATTCGTGGGAAGATACTGGGCTTTTGTATTTAAAAAATGTTTCAGTAGAGATCTCTGAAGTAGATGATGGTGGATAGAGTAATTCTTGATCATAATTTCCAGTCTGTGTACTGCGTACAACAAAAAACTTGTGATTGGTAGTAAAACACCGATTACCCCGTTGAGGTCTAATTCGATCCTTATAGATTTCTCTAGCTATTTTCTTACGAAGCTTTGTTATAGCGTCTATAACAGCCTCTGGTTTAGGTGGACAACCCGGCAAATAGACATCTACAGGAATTAGCTTATCAACCCCTCGAACAGTACTATAAGAATCGGTACTGAACATCCCCCCTGTAATTGTACACGCTCCCATAGCAATAACATACTTTGGTTCAGGCATTTGTTCATATAATCTCACTAAAGAAGGAGCCATTTTCATTGTTACTGTACCTGCTGTTAAAATAAGGTCCGCCTGTCTAGGACTTGATCTTGGTACTAGCCCATAACGATCAAAGTCAAATCGGGAGCCTATTAATGAGGCAAATTCAATAAAACAACAACTGGTACCATAAAGAAGCGGCCATAGGCTGGAAAGTCTTGACCAATTTGAAAGATCATTTAACGTAGTTGAAATAACTGAGTTTTTTGTTGTTCGATCAAGTACGGGAAACTTAATGGAATTCATAATTGTTTCAATGGTTTTTTTTTACTTTTTTTTTATTGTTATTGTACAAGTATTCAGGAAACGAACTAAGACCATTCCAACGCTCCTTTTCGCCATGCATAAACTAAACCAAGAATTAGGATAAGCACGAAAATGAAAGCTTCTATAAAAGCGGATACCCCTAGTACATCGAAACTCATTGCCCACGGATACAGAAAAACGGTTTCAACATCAAAAACAACAAAAACTAGAGCAAACATATAATAACGGATTCTAAATTGTAACCAAGCATCCCCGATCGGTTCTATACCTGATTCATAACTAGAAAGTTTCTCCGGCCCCTTCGTAATTGGAGATAAAACCCCGGAAATTAGAAATGCCAAAACAGGAATAGCACTTGATATTATTAAAAATGCCCAGAAAATATCATATTCGTAAAGCAGAAACATAGACGAACTCCTATGAATGTGGAAAAAATACCCGCTTAGTCAATTCCAATCGGAGTGGATTGGGCAAGGTATATATAACTCTTGCGTCAAAACAAAAATTCAGGTTAATCGAATCATTTATTTTCGTTTGGTTGCTGTGGTAGACGTCTCCTTTTAAGATTTATTGATTGTAATCTTATTTTCAGTACACTTATTACTTAATATTTCCATGTTTCTATTACTAATAGTTTCTCATATTAATAATATAATATTAATATGATTAATAACTAGTAATTTTTTTTATTTCTGTTTCTTAAATTTGCTTTATGTTTTATTTAAAAATAAAACAAATTGATAAAAATATCTTCGTTTTTAAAATTATGACGTATCAAAAAATCCACTTACGACTATGAAAATGAATGAATAAAAAACGTTTATTCTAAATTATAAGTATCTATCTAGATATATCTATAGATAGTGATTGGATCCACTGAAATCAAATGAAATCAAATTTGGTTTTCCGTTTTATTCTGAACGACCCCCAGGACTTATGGTTTAGGGTCTGGGAGTTTTTTTTATGAACCAACAAATTGAAAGTAACCAGTTAGAAATAAAGAATACAATAAAAAGTCAAAAATTATCCAATTATTTGGATTTGAATGTCATTTATTAGAATAAATTTATTAGTTAGGGCTATACGGATTCGAACCGTAGACCTGCTCGGTAAAAGAGCTCGAACTTATTATTATCAAAATGATTCGAACTCTTTCAAAGACCCAACATGCATTTTTTTTGCATTGGGCTCTTTCATTAACTGATAGAAAGATCAGTTAGTCTACCATATTTTTTCTTAAAAAAAAAAGATAAGAAATGGTTCCAAGTACTCTGATTGATTATTTTTTAATTCTAATACAATACAGAATAACTACCAAAGTGTTTCAAAGAAGGGTTCTCTTGACGTAGGTTTGCTTTTGGTCTAGATCAACTTAAGTTAAATATAGTCTCTAACATCCTGATTAAAAAATCAAATATGAAACTTGCTACACCTTAAGGTTCATAGGACGAAAAGATCATTTTTGAGTTCCTTATACTCATTCTGCCTAGCATTAAGTAGACTGGGTATTCACCCTATCAATATCTCAAATCAATGATGGGTTCTATTAATTCCCTACCGAAATGGGGTACTTTAATAGGACCTAATGTCAGGCTATTGTTCTCCTCTTTTTCCTAAAAAAAAGTCATGGAGTAAGACATCGATTTATTAATAAGATCAATCAATTGGTTTGATTGCGTGATGGACTCCTCTGAAAAACTTTGGCGCACGTGTAAACGAGGTGCTCTACCTAACTGAGCTATAGCCCTTGTGTTTATGATCCACATTTTATCTTATCTTATCATGTAGATAATTTCTTGTCAAGATTAATATTATATGATCGAACATTATATCTCTTTCATCTCGTTGTTTATTGGTATTGCTTAGAAATAATATTGGATTTATAATCCTATCGATGTGATAAGTATCCCCGTGCCTTCTCTTTACGATGATAAATAACCTACTTAACTCAGTGGTTAGAGTATTGCTTTCATACGGCAGGAGTCATTGGTTCAAATCCAATAGTAGGTATAACTTATTAGACACCATGATCAATGGTGTCTAATAAGTTTTTGTAGCCAGCTTTTTTTTTTTTTTTTCTCGCTTTTGGATCCTATTTTTTTATACGTCAGCTAGTTACAAAATCAAATCGTATTGAGAGCCTCGACGCGTGTCCGAGCTCGTCTGAGAGCTAGATTAGCCTCAATTGTTTGTCTCTTGCCTTCAGCTTTTCTCAAGTTCGCCTCTGCTATTTCAAGAGTTTGCTGAGCTTCTTGTGGATCAATGTCACTATTCTTCTCTGCATCATTTACTAAAATAGTAATTTCATTATTGCCTATTCTAGCAAAACCGCCCATCAGAGCCATTGTTAACCATTGGTTATTAAGGCGTATTTTCAAAATACCTATATCAACAGCTGTGGCAATCGGCGCGTGATTTGGTAATACGCCAATTTGTCCACTATTAGTAGATAAAATGATTTCTTTTACTTCTGAATCCCAAACAATTCGATTCGGAGTCAGTACACAAAGATTTAAGGTCATTTCTTCAATTTACTCTCCATTTCTAAGTTCGTAGCCTTCGCAGTAGCTTCATCGATGTTACCCACTAAGTAAAAGGCCTGTTCAGGAAGAGAATCAAATTCTCCGGAAAGGATCAAATTAAACCCTCTAATTGTTTCCGCTAGCCCAACATATTTTCCCGGAGAACCTGTAAATACTTCTGCTACGAAAAAAGGTTGTGATAAGAAACGCTCAATCTTTCGTGCTCTTGCGACGGTTAAGCGATCCTCTTCGGATAATTCGTCCAACCCCAGGATAGCTATAATGTCCTGAAGCTCCTTGTAACGTTGTAAAGTTTGCTTTACTTGTTGCGCAGTTTCATAATGTTCCTCGCCAACGATTCGAGGTTGTAGCATAGTTGACGTTGAATCTAAAGGATCTACCGCTGGATAGATACCTTTAGCAGCTAATCCTCTTGATAGTACGGTAGTCGCATCTAAATGTGCAAATGTGGTGGCAGGAGCAGGGTCAGTCAAATCGTCTGCAGGTACATAAACTGCTTGAATAGAGGTTATGGACCCTTTTTTCGTAGAAGTAATTCTTTCTTGTAAAGAACCCATTTCGGTACTAAGGGTGGGTTGGTAACCCACAGCAGAAGGCATTCTACCCAATAAAGCGGATACCTCGGATCCTGCTTGTACAAAACGGAAGATATTGTCGATAAATAGAAGTACGTCTTGCTCATTAACATCTCGGAAATATTCTGCCATAGTTAAGGCAGTCAGACCAACTCTCATACGAGCTCCCGGCGGTTCATTCATCTGACCGTAGACTAGGGCTACTTTGGAGTCCGCAAGGTTTAGTTCATTAATGACTCCAGATTCTTTCATTTCCATGTAAAGATCATTTCCTTCACGAGTTCGTTCGCCTACTCCACCAAATACGGATACACCACCATGAGCTTTGGCAATGTTGTTGATCAATTCCATAATTAGTACTGTTTTACCCACGCCAGCCCCACCGAATAGTCCGATTTTTCCCCCACGACGATAAGGGGCCAAAAGATCTACTACTTTAATTCCTGTTTCAAAAATAGATAAGGTTGTATCTAAGTCTATAAAAGCAGGCGCGGATTTATGGATAGGAGATGTTGTGAGAGTATCGACAGGACCTAAATTATCAACAGGTTCCCCAAGTACATTGAAAATTCGTCCTAGAGTCGCTCCGCCGACTGGAACACTTAGAGGATTTCCCATATCAACCACGTCCATCCCTCTCTTTAAACCCTCGGTCGCGCTCATAGCTACAGCTCTAACTCGGTTGTTTCCTAATAATTGCTGTACTTCACAAGTCACATTAATTTCTTGACCAAGCGTATCTCGACCCTTAACCACCAGAGCATTGTAAATATTAGGCATCTTGCCCGGGGGAAAGGCTACATCCAGTACCGGACCAATGATTTGGGCAATACGTCCCAGGTTGTTTTTTTCACGTATTGAAACCGCTGGATCCGAAGTAGTAGGATTTATTCTCATAATAAAAAATATGTTCAATTTTGTTGCGAAATTTTTCGAATACAGAAAAAATCTTCGATAGTAAATTCATTGGTTAATTCAATAATAAATGGGAGTAAGCACTCGATTTCATTGGTACCACCCAAGCGAATATGCAATTCAATTTTTTACTTAATTAAATTTCAATGAAGGAATAGTCGTTTTCAAGCTCAACTAACCAAAACCTAGTTTTAAAATAAAAAATATATGAATAAAAAAAATTTTTGTGGAAAGTCTTTGATTTATTTGTCATAATAGGCAAGACTTTGTTTTATCTAGCCAATTCCGAAATGGAACTCTATTTATGATTCATTATTTCGATCTCATTAGCCTTTTTTTTTTCATATTTTCATTTTAGCATATCCGGTTATGCGTCCCATCGATATCAACCCCCCCTTGTTTTTCATTTTCATGGATGAATTCCGCATATTGTCATATCTAGGATTTACATATACAACATATATTACTGTCAAGAGTGATTTTATTAGATGATTCCGTACTACAATTTGGTGGCGGAACTTTAGGCCACCCTTGGGGAAATGCACCGGGTGCCGTAGCTAACCGAGTAGCTCTAGAAGCATGTGTACAAGCTCGTAATGAGGGACGTGATCTTGCAGTCGAGGGTAATGAAATTATCCGTGAGGCTTGCAAATGGAGTCCTGAACTAGCTGCTGCTTGTGAAGTATGGAAGGAGATCACATTTAACTTCCCAACCATCGATAAATTAGATGGCCAAGACTAGAAATTAGATTAGTAATTCACGTCCGTTTTATTAGTTTAATTGCAATTAAACTCGGCTCAATCCTTTTAGTAAAAAAAAGATTGAGCCGAGTTTATCTAGTGTATATACTGTTTTTGATAGATACATACTTAATCTAGATATACAAAATCTGAAAAAAAAAGAAGATTAAACACAACTACACTTTTGTATTGTAGTGTCCACAAGAAATTCTATACGAAATATGGATTCTTAGGATTTTTTTATTCTTTTTTTAAGTTTCGTGTCAGGGCTTGAACCAAGTATCCCCACTTCTTCTACCCATTCTGCATGTTGTCCTTTTCTTTTCATTCCGTATTGGAATAAAAACTTTTTTTTTATATTAGTATACGAGATTTTACTAAAAAAGTTCTTCATATCGCTTATATTCATAAGCGAAGAACAAATATTTCTTTTTTTTAATGAGAATTTTACACAATATAAGAAAATCCTTATTTTCATTTAGAATTGAAATTTATTAATTTCAATTGCTTTTACTTAATAATCTTAGCAATTAGCAATTGCATTGACATGCTTTGCTTACTCTGAATAGAAAATGAACTATTCAAATTTTTTTTTTGCATTTTTCAATTTTTTCATTGAATGACTATTCATCTATTGTTATTTTATTTTCATGTAAATAGAGGCCAGAAGCTCTATGGAAAAATCGTGGTTCAATTTGATGTTTTCTAAGGGAGAATTGGAATACAGAGGCGAGCTAAGTAAAGCAATGGATAGTTTTGCTCCTATTGAAAAGACTACTATAAGTAAAGACCGGTTTATATATGATATGGATAAAAACTTTTATGGTTGGGGTGAGCGTTCTAGTTATTACAATAATGTTGATCTTTTAGTTAACTCCAAGGACATTCGGAATTTCATATCGGATGACACCTTTTTTGTTAGGGATAGTAATAAAAATAGTTATTCTATATATTTTGATATAAAAAAGAAAAAATTTGAGATTAACAATGATTTGAGTGACCTAGAAATTTTTTTTTATAGTTATTGTAGTTCTAGTTATCTGAATAATAGATCTAAAGGTGACAACGATCTGCACTATGATCCTTACATTAAGGATACTAAATATAATTGTAATAATCACATTAATAGTTGCATTGACTCTTATTTTCGTTCTCACATCTGTATTAATAGTCACTTTTTAAGCGATAGTAATAATTCCAATGAAAGTTACATTTATAATTTCATTTGTAGTGAAAGTGGAAGTGGAAAGATTCGTGAAAGCAAAAATGACAAGATAAGAACTAATAGTAATCGTAATAATTTAATGAGTTCTAAGGATTTCGATATAACTAAAAACTACAATCAATTGTGGATTCAATGCGACAATTGTTATGGATTAATGTATAAGAAAGTCGAAATGAATGTTTGTGAAGAATGTGGACATTATTTGAAAATGACCAGTTCAGAGAGAATTGAGCTTTCGATTGATCCGGGTACTTGGAATCCTATGGATGAAGACATGGTCTCTGCGGATCCCATTAAATTTCATTCGAGGGAGGAACCTTATAAAAAGCGTATTGCCTCTGCTCAAAAAAAGACAGGGTTGACTGACGCTATTCAAACAGGTACAGGTCAATTAAACGGTATTCCGGTAGCTCTTGGGGTTATGGATTTTCAGTTTATGGGGGGTAGTATGGGATCCGTAGTAGGCGAAAAAATAACTCGTTTGATCGAGTATGCTACCAATCAATGTTTACCTCTTATTTTAGTGTGTTCTTCCGGAGGAGCACGAATGCAAGAAGGAAGTTTAAGTTTGATGCAAATGGCTAAAATTTCTTCGGTTTTATGTGATTATCAATCAAGTAAAAAGTTATTCTATATATCAATTCTTACATCTCCTACTACCGGTGGGGTGACAGCAAGTTTTGGTATGTTGGGGGATATCATTATTGCCGAACCCTATGCCTATATTGCATTTGCGGGTAAAAGAGTAATTGAACAAACATTGAAAAAAGCCGTGCCTGAAGGTTCACAAGCAGCTGAATCTTTATTACGTAAGGGCTTATTGGATGCAATTGTACCACGTAATCCTTTAAAAGGTGTTGTGAGTGAGTTATTTCAGCTCCATGCTTTTTTTCCTTTGAACAAAAATGAAATCAAATAAAACAGTTAGTTTATCATAATTAAACGAAAACCCTGAAAAATTCATTTTTCTTTAGAATCATTTTTTTATCGATATTCTTGTTTACTACTCAGTAAACCTTTATCAACAAGATAAAAAGTGAATTTTTGCTTTCGGGAAGTTCAAATTCGACTAGAAAAATAAAACAAAGTTTTTTTCCTCTCTTGCTTGCATATGGATAGATAATTCAAATAGAGATATAGATCTATAGAGAGTCTTGCATCGTTTTGCATTTCCCGAAAATTCCCTGTTGGTGGATCAGATTCCAATCAATTTTGTATAAAATTTTAATGGAATAAAATTTTTTCTTTATTAATGACTATTAGAAGACAAAAAGAACAAAAAGAATAATAAATCTAACAGGGAGATTATGATAATACATCTATTTTATTTTGAAAGATTAATAAGTCCATTTATTTAGTTTGGCATTTCTTGTACCTATTTTTTTATTCTATTTCTAGTAGGTTCTATTATTTCTATTAGGTTGTATATTAGTATTCGATATATATTTACTTAAAGATACTTAGTATAATTATATAATATATATAATAGAAATAATAAAACTACAAGATATTCTAAGATATCTTTAGAATTCAGAATATAACAATAACAGGTACAAATATTAAATTGAGGTACCCCATTTTATGACAACTTTCAACAACTTACCCTCTATTTTTGTGCCTTTAGTAGGCCTAGTCTTTCCGGCACTTGCAATGGCTTCTTTATTTCTTCATATTCAAAAAAATAAGATTTTTTAGATCGGATGAGACCGAATCGTATAACTCCCCTTTTTATTTTAAAAACTTCGATTTGATAAGACCCATTTGGTAGAATATTGTATAACACATAGATTCCTACAAACATAACTAAAAAAAGTTTTTATGCATGTGTAAACGTATTATATGGGGTAACTCAATTTGCGCTCTTTTGAAAAAATGGATCATCGTCGGACCGCTGGATGAAATTCAAGTCAATGTATTTATTTGTATGTATATAGTTATAGGGGATCATATAAAGGAAGGAGATTTTATTATTTTAGATATAAACAATTATATAAATTATTCCTAAAGTAAAGGTTCACAACAAAATAGTTATAGTTGATGAGAGTTACTTTGAAAACAAAAAAAGGAAAGTCATATTTTCTCAATTCCAAAAAATTGTATAACTGGATCTAATATATATGAGTTGGCGATCAGAATCTCTATGGATAGAATTTATAACGGGGTCTCGAAAAACAAGTAATTTCTGCTGGGCCTTTATCCTATTTTTAGGTTCATTGGGATTCTTATTGGTTGGAACTTCCAGTTATCTTGGTAAAAATTTTATATCGTTAGTTGCATCTCAGGAAATCCTTTTTTTTCCACAAGGGATTGTGATGTCTTTCTATGGGATCGCGGGTCTCTTTATTAGTTGCTATTTGTGGTGCACTATTTTGTGGAATGTGGGTAGTGGTTATGATCTTTTCGACCGAAAAGAAGGGATAGTACGGATTTTTCGTTGGGGATTTCCTGGAAAAAGCCGTCGCATCTTTTTACGATTCCTTATGAAAGATATTCAGTCGATCAGAATCGAAGTTAAAGAGGGTGTTTCTGCCCGGCGTGTCCTTTATATGGAAATTAGAGGTCAAGGGGCTATTCCTTTAATTCGTACTGATGAGAATTTTACTACACGAGAAATTGAGCAAAAAGCTGCTGAATTGGCTTACTTCTTGCGTGTACCAATTGAAGTATTTTGAAATGAATTCATTTTTAAAGTTTAAAGACTAAATCCTTTGGCAGTAGGAAGAAAAAACGAAAGAATTGCTTTCTTTTTTTTCAATTGAACATTCATCTATTCTTTTATGCTCGTTTTTTTTTATATATTTGATAGAAAAGAAAGGGAGTTTATTCGTCTCGAAAATAGAATCATATTTTTTATTTTAAAAATTCAAAAAAGTTCTTTTAGTATTGATCGAAAAAAGGGGGAATAACATCCTGGAAATACAATTTTTTCTTTATTCAAATTGTAAGTGTATTCTGAGTCTATTTCTGTATTCTTTCTAGATTCAAAGCAAAGACTAAGTATTGAATCAAAAGAAAAAGAGAAAAGGGATTATAGGCTCAATACATTCTATTTGAATTAGAATAGAAACTCATGCTCGATAGAAATAGTAGATCTAATAGAATCCACAAATGCGGTAGGTTCATTAACAATTCACAGATTCAAAATGGCAAAAAAGAAAGCATTCATTCCTTTTTTTTATTTTACATCTATAGTCTTTTTGCCCTGGTTGATCTCTCTCTGCTGTAATAAAAGTTTGAAAACTTGGATTACTAATTGGTGGAATACTAGACAATGCGAAACTTTCTTGAATGATATTCAAGAAAAAAGTGTTCTAGAAAAATTCATACAATTAGAGGAACTATTCCAGCTGGATGAAATGATAAAGGAATACCCAGAAACCGATTTACAACAATTTCGTCTAGGAATCCACAAAGAAACGATCCAATTCATCAAAATACACAATGAGTATCGTATCCATACAATCTTGCACTTCTCGACAAATCTAATATCTTTCGTTATTCTAAGTGGTTATTCCTTTTGGGGTAAGGAAAAGCTTTTTATTCTCAATTCTTGGGTTCAAGAATTCCTATATAATTTAAGTGATACAATTAAAGCTTTTTCGATTCTTTTATTAACTGATTTATGTATCGGATTCCATTCGCCTCACGGTTGGGAACTAATGATTGGTTATATTTACAAAGATTTTGGGTTTGCTCATTATGAGCAAATTTTATCTGGTCTAGTTTCTACCTTTCCAGTCATTCTTGATACAATTTTTAAATATTGGATCTTTCGTTATTTAAATCGTGTATCTCCGTCACTTGTAGTGATTTATCATGCAATAAATGACTAAAAAACGATTCACTGATCCAATTCTACTCTTTCTTACTTTATACATCATAACCAAATCAAAGTCGTATTTACTTTACTCTTTTTTACCCACGAGGGATTCCTTGTATATTTCAAAAAAATTTATTTTTTCAGTAAATGTAAATAGCAGAATTGTGGCTAGGGAAGTATATTATCGACCTACCTAACTTTATTGTAGAAATTTTCGGGATAAACGATTGGACCATGCAAACTAGAAATACCTTTTCTTGGATAAGGGAAGAGATTACTCGCTCCATATCTGTCTCACTCATGATATATATAATAACTTGGGCATCCATTTCAAGTGCATATCCAATTTTTGCCCAGCAGAATTATGAAAATCCACGAGAGGCAACTGGGCGTATTGTATGTGCCAATTGCCATTTAGCTAGTAAGCCCGTGGATATTGAGGTTCCACAAGCGGTACTTCCTGATACTGTATTTGAAGCAGTTGTTAAAATTCCTTATGATATGCAGCTAAAACAAGTTCTAGCTAATGGTAAAAAAGGAGCTTTGAATGTGGGAGCTGTTCTTATTTTACCGGAGGGGTTTGAATTAGCCCCCCCCGATCGTATTTCACCCGAGATGAAAGAAAAGATAGGAAATCTGTCTTTTCAGAATTATCGCCCCAATAAAAAAAATATTCTTGTGATAGGTCCTGTTCCTGGTCAAAAATATAGTGAAATAACCTTTCCTATTCTTGCCCCAGACCCTGCTACTAATAAAGATGTTCACTTCTTAAAATATCCTATATACGTAGGTGGAAATAGGGGAAGGGGTCAGATTTATCCTGATGGTAGCAAAAGTAACAATACAGTTTATAATGCTACGGCAGGAGGGATAATAAGTAAAATTTTACGAAAAGAAAAAGGGGGATACGAAATAACCATAGTGGATGCATCGAATGAACGCCAAGTAATTGATATTATCCCTCGAGGCCTAGAACTTCTTGTTTCAGAGGGCGAATCCATTAAACTCGATCAACCATTAACAAGCAATCCTAATGTGGGTGGGTTTGGTCAGGGGGATGCGGAAATAGTACTTCAAGATCCATTACGTGTCCAAGGCCTTTTGTTCTTCTTAGGATCTGTTGTTTTGGCACAAATCTTTTTGGTTCTTAAAAAGAAACAGTTTGAGAAGGTTCAATTATCCGAAATGAATTTTTAGATCTGTCTATTTCGCCTTATCAAATTCGTAAAAAAGAAAGAACAAAAAAAATTATCAAAAGCCTTTTTGCCTCTCTTTAGACTTTCGATTTCGACCAGGTGTCAGGAATTACTTGTCTGATAGTCCTAATCCTAGTATGTATATTAAGAAGAATTCACTTTACCCCCCTTTTCTTTATTTTTCAATACAAATTTGTATTGAAAAATGGGAGGGGGTGTGATGTAACTCTGTCGTTAGTGACCAATTGAAATTGATAGAATGTATCAATAATCAAGAGTTTTTTTCTAATGTAATTTAGAATGGAAAAATTTGACTAGATACTAAAATAAGGAAAGCAAGCGTAGAAAAAAGGGAACTAGAAATTGGCGAAATAACAAATTTTAGGGACTATAGGGAGTATTACTTGTCTTGCGAGTCTTCGACACAAGAAAAGGAATTTTAGACATCCTTTTCTTGTGTCGATCTTGTCATTCTTAATTGCATTCGTTAAAAAATCCTATTCTTAGTTTACATATATATTACTGTTTCTATATATATAAGGTTTTAATATATCTATATTAATATATATCGTATATATAATTATTAATTAATAGTATTAATAATAGTTACTTTTTGTAGTTTTATTTATTTTCATTTCAAGTTTGATGAAATACTAAAAAAATAAGAAAAAACTTCTATTAGTATAGAGTATAGACAAAATTTTAATGATAGATCTAATGATAAAAAATATTGTGTCAGTCGGGAAAGCAGAAAAATAAAATTAAGTGACCCCCCCCCCTTTTTTTCGATCTTTGAAAGGTTAATAATAAATACTATATGCTCCTAACCTACTAATCTAATTAAGTTCATTTTTCAAAAACACGATAAAAATTGTTCTGATTATTAGCAGTTCAACGGGACCCCCTCGAATCAGACAAAGAAGGAAGAGTTGGGCCCCGTTGAGTTCTTATGTTTTCACGTCTATAACTCAGTTCATCCAATTTCTACAGGGATGAACCTAATCCTGAATATGAACCATAAAAGAAAATACCTATTAAACCGATCACAAGAATACCAGCTACAGTACCTATTACCCAAAGAGGAATCCTTCCAGTAGTATCAGCCATTTATCCTGCTTCCCTCCACATTTCATCGAGTGGTCATGCTAGAAACATAAACAGTCAGAGATAATTATGATATATAATCCATCCGAATGGGATAAGAAAACGAATGGGATAAGAAAATTACTACTCTTTGTTTTTTATTTTATTATTCTACGCTCTTTTCTTAATTTTACTTAATTTTAATTGAAGAAATAATTTGAAAATAAAACAGCAAGTACAAAAATGAGTAATAACCCCCAATAGAGACTGGTACGATTTAATTCAACATTTTGTTCGTTCGGATTTGATTGTGTCATAGCTCTATAAATAATTGAATTCGGTTTATCGTTGGATGAACTGCATTGCTGATATTGACCCCAAAAAAGAAACGGTAGGTACAGCTAGTCCATGAACAGCCAACCAGCGCACTGTAAAAATTGGATAGGTCCTATCTATAGTCATTGGGTCCTCCTAAAAAGATCTACTAAATTCGTCGAGTTGTTCCAAAGAATCAAAACGGCCTGTTATTAATGGAATGCCCTGTCGGCTCTCTGTAAAATACTCGTTTGGACGAGGGCTCCCAAACACATCGTAAGCTAAACCGGTGCTGACGAATAACCAGCCCGCAATGAATAGGGAAGGTATAGTAATGCTATGAATGACCCAGTATCGAATACTGGTAATAATATCAGCAAAAGAACGTTCTCCTGTGCTTCCAGACATACTGAACTCCAGATATTCTTGTAGGGAATCGATTCTGTAAAAGATGAATCAGTAAATTCAAATTCACTGAGATTACATCTTTGTGAGATCGTCAATAAAGTACCAAGGGTATTTTTAGAGTCTACCGAATCAGTATAGCTATCCTTCTTCTGACACAGCAACGCAATTTGAATTAGTATAGAACTGAAGTGTTAGATAATTTATTTCGTTTTTTTTTTTGCTTGTCGATGTATAACCATGTTCCACTTCTTCAAATTCCTGTATCTGTAATCTATAGGGGCTTTGATCCTTTATTTGTTTTGGACTAGAAAATAAACTAAAGATTAGATAAAATGAAAATTCAAGAGGGTGGTTTCTAATTCTAATAATTCATTAAGGAAATTCTCATATTGTCCCAAGTCAATTGAATCCAAAACCCATCAATTTCATTTTTGTTGCATATGCATAATTGTAGAAGATATTTTTTTGTAATGATAATGTGACCCCCCCCCGTTTTTGCTTTTTATTTCATTTTATTTTAAGGAATTAATTTCCAGTAACAAGAAAAGGAAGAATAGTTTTGGATCAATTCAAAAGAACAACAAATAATAAAAAAATAATAATACTAAATCTTTGGAATGCGTGCATTGTTTTGTTGTATTCAATTTAAAGGTTTTTTCTTTCTTTAACTAACTACAAAGATGATGGGTTTTTCACTCTATTTTCTATATAATATCGAAAGAAAAAAACCTAAAACCTAGAAAGGAAACGATAATAGAAATTGCTAATTACAAGTTTTAAAAATCTAGTTAAAATAAATAACTCTTTTTTTGACTGATCTCGTTCTCCGTGTAGGATACTGCTTTTTGGTTTAATTTCATAGATTAAATGAAGAAAACTGCTCTACTATATTAATCTACTTTATTCAAAATTGAATTTATTTCAATTTGAATAAATGTAGAAGGGGGCATATTCTAGGTTCTAAGGTCACTTAAAAAAAAAAGAATCAAACAACTTTTTTAAAAATTTTTACATGTTTATTCAAAAAAAGTTCTATGTTTTAACTGAAGTTATATAATAGAGTTATTTTTTTATGTATTATTTTTTCTTATTAATTTCTTAAAGAGTTTTTCAATGAATCAGTTACGTGAATTCTGAATCCTGAGATGGTGCAGATGCCAAAGACGATGAATTTCGTTTTTTCTTTTTCTCTATTTTTGTTCATACCACCGATAATGCTTGATAACTCACAAATTTTCAATTTAATTTTTTGATTCTTGGAACTAGTATTTGTATCTATCTTTACTTTAAAAAATTTTTTTATTGAAACTTCGGGAAGTACTTTAGAAACATATGTATAAAAAAACATATTTTATTGAGTCCCTTCATGCCTACTATAACTAGTTATTTCGGTTTTCTACTAGCAGCTTTAACTATAACCTCAGTTCTATTTATTGGTCTAAGCAAAATACGACTTATTTGAAATTAATTGAATGAATCTTTTTTGATCAAAAAAGATTTATATGGTATTTCATATGTTCGATAGTTCCTTACCGTGTTAATTACCCAATTTTGGTCATTGAGATTCGTCGGCAATACAGATTAAGAGCTAGGAATAGATAGTACCTCTCTTTTCTCCCTTTCAAAAATGAAAACAAAATAAAATTGAAATGATTGAAGTTTCTTTATTTGGAATCGTCTTAGGTCTAATTCCTATTACTTTGGCTGGATTATTCGTAACTGCTTATTTACAATACAGACGTGGTGATCAGTTGGACTTTTGATTAATTAACATCTCTTTTTTTTGACTGACCTCCTTCTTGCTTTCATATGCGGGAGGTCGAATTCAGATTGCTGCTCAATTATTTGCGAACAGTGGAATTTTGACACAATCTAATAAACAAGAGTGACATCACGCTCTGTAGGATTTGAACCTACGACATTGGGTTTTGGAGACCCACGTTCTACCGAACTGAACTAAGAGCGCTTTTCTTGTTTTTTATAAAAAAACGAAAAGGCTAGAAAGAGGACATTCTTTAACTCGAATCGATTTTGTACGTATATACTATATCATAGTATATCATAAAATTCAGAATTATATGTATGTCCAATTTTATTAAAAAAAGATAAATCTAAAATGGATTCCTCGTTACTGCTCTTCTGAGCAGTAATTAGGTAGGGATGACAGGATTTGAACCCGTGACATTTTGTACCCAAAACAAACGCGCTACCAAGCTGCGCTACATCCCTTTCGATTGGTTTACAGTGTCATTGTAAACAATTCCTATCTTGTTTTCCACATCCTTCTTTTTTTTTTGTTTCATATCAGATAACAAACATATATATAAGTATAATTAAAAAAATTACTTTTTTTAGGCAAATCCTATCAATTTCAAATTTACATAAAAAGGCGTTTCCATTTGAAAATGGAATCTATAAGATCGTTCTAGTAGACAATATTTCAATTCTAATTTTGAAAATGGGGGGTTACATATACAAATACAAGAACTTCTTAACTACATGTACATCTATAGTTATATATATTACTATATATATTGTAATACAATAAAGAAGAAAGAAGGAGGATTTCAAATGCGAGATCTAAAAACATATCTTTCCGTAGCACCGGTACTAAGTACTCTATGGTTCGTTTCGTTAGCAGGTTTATTAATAGAGATTAATCGTTTATTTCCAGATGCATTAACATTTCCCTTTTTTTAATTCTAGTTATTAACATCAGAAAGGATAAAAAAATTTAGAGATACGATCAACGATCGGGGAATAACCCCCCCTTTTTTTTCTAATTCTAAAAAAAGAATTAGAAAAAAAAAAGGGGGGCCGAAAGGTCATAAAAACGAGGGTTCAGGATCCAATTAAAAAAAAAGTGTTGCTAGGGAAAGAGTATCCTACGAGATACTTAAAAAAAATACTGTACAAAGATTTGAAATATAGTTTTCAAAAAATCATTATATTACTTATTATTTTCTTTTTATTTAATTACTAATTAATATTCATTGCAACGAAATATTTAAGACATTTTTTTGAGTTAATTAACAGCTTCTATTTTTTTTGTTCTTGTTCTTTATGGACCCTAAAATTAAAATAGAAGATTGGGGGTGAATCATAAATCCAAAGGAGGTTTCATGGCCAAAGGTAAAGATGTTCGAGTAACAATTATTTTGGAATGTACCAGTTGTGTTCGAAATGATATTAAGAAAGAATCGGCTGGAATTTCCAGATATATTACTCAAAAGAATCGGCATAACACTCCTAGTCGATTGGAATTGAGAAAATTCTGTCCCTATTGTTATAAACATACAATTCATGGGGAAATTAAGAAATAGATAAAATTGAGTGCTTGTATGTCAAATTTTATTTTAAGAACAGGAATAATGAGAGTATCTACGTATTATTACATATATATAAATATAAACAAATAAAATAATAGAAAGAAATCAAATCCTATATTCTTAATTCTATATAGAAACTCTATCCTATATAGAAATAGCAATCGTTTTTATTTTGATCCGATCAAAAATAGGATTTTATAGGTAAGGAATAAAAAATTATGAATAAATCTAAGCGACCTTTTACTAAATCCAAGCGATCTTTTCGTCGGCGTTTGCCCCCGATCCAATCGGGGGATCGAATTGATTATAGAAACATGAGTTTAATTAGTCGATTTATTAGTGAACAAGGAAAAATATTATCTAGACGGGTGAATAGAGTAACTTTAAAACAACAACGATTAATTACTATTGCTATAAAACAAGCTCGTATTTTATCTTTGTTACCTTTTCTTAATAATCAGAAACAATTTGAAAGAAGTGAGTCGACCCCTAGAACTACTAGCCTTAGAACCAGAAAAAAATAGACTTATTCTTCAATTGAATAACTAATCTGAAGGAATTAAAAAAGAGGTTAATATTTTGTTCGACAAATCCAATCAAGAATCAAAATTTGATTGTTACGTCTGTTTCTGTCATAAAAAAAAAAAAAAAGAAAAGAATCGTCGAAAAGAAAAAGAATAAGTCTTTTTTTAGCGACTATATACCCTCGTTTTGTTTTGACGACTTTTTTTATAATACTAATTTCTACTCTACCCTCCCCGAGCTTATTCTACTTAAGAACTCTATTTCAAATATTTTAGTGGATTTCTTCCAATCCCCTCATTTTTTGATCTCATTTGAAATCGTATAAAGACAACTCCTATTTAATAGAGCTATTTGTGCAAGTATTTTTCGATTAAGAAGTAATTGCTTCTTGTACAGATTGTGTATGAATCGGTTATAACTATAGAATACCTCCGTTTCGTGAATTACGGCATTTATTCGAGTGATCCATAAACGACGAAAATCTCTTTTTCTTTTACCCCTATCCCGACGAGCCGAAACTAAAGCTCTTATTCTCTGTTGAGTCATAGTTCGTGTAAGTCGTGAATGAGCCCCTTGAAAGCTTGATGCAAATAAACGAAGTTTTGTTCTACGCCTCCGAGCTATATATCCGCGTTTAATTCTAGTCATTGAATAAATCAAACTTTGATGAATAACTAATTCTTTTTTAGTTTTAGTTATTCTTTTCCCCTTTACTAGTCATTAATAACCAAACGAATTATTCCAATGTATAAAAAAAAATTCCAATGGCTTTTGCTACTCTAACCTTCCCCACCACTATTTTTGGCTAGGTATTTTCCTTTGCTTTGAAAGGATAAATTGCCTTGGTACTTGATATAAAAAAAATAGAATAACTACAAAAAGTAGTAAATAGAAATGGATAAATAGTGGGTTCCTTCGTTTCTATGGTTACTTCTAAAACGGTGAGGTCCTCTCTATACACCGGAGCTCCTTCTTTTAATTAATCAATACTATTGGTAACTTGTACAATTCACATTCTTTGGCTCTACCCCATTAATATTCCAGTAATAGATCTTTCACAATGAGATCCACTTTATACAGTAACGGTATTTTATTTTAAAATTGATTTGGTCATTTACCCTGTTAGTCCGTTTTTTCTTTCAAGAGTGGAATCTTTTTAATAAAAAATGGGATTTCCCCCGCTTAATTGATAACCATTTGTTATCATTGGGGGTTTTCTAAAAAATGGAGTTGATTGGATTTGCACCAATGTAAACCATAAGTTTCAGACACAATAGAAGATATGAATGATCTATCTTTTTGAAATAATGAATCGAGTTCCTCCATTCTATTTTATTAACAGGTACTGATCCTTGATATTTCAAAAAGAATTTCCTTTTTGTGTTTCAGTCTATGATCTAAACGAGTCGCACATACACCCGAGTACATGTTCCTCGTCGCTGAGGGCATCCCCGAAGCGCTGGGGATTTTGTGACATTTCGGATTGGCTGTCTTGTATTTCTAATAAGTTGTTTAATGGTTGGCATACGGAATCATATAAATAATGGGCTGGTTTAGATGGGTTCTAACCGGCTAATTCTGAATTACTTCTCTTCAAGATTCTCTTCAATATAAAAAAAATATATTGAAGAGAATATGAAACTAAACCTTTAATCTAAAAAGATATAAAATTAGCAGTGGTAGATTTGCATGAAATCGCTCCTATTTTTATTGAACCGCTACAAGATCAACAATGCCATGAGCTTGGGCTTCTGTTGCTGACATAAAAACATCCCTTTCCATGTCTTCGGATACAACCCATATAGTTTTGCCCGTTCTTTGTACATAACCCTTGTGATGGTTTCGCGAAAGTTTTAGTATTTTCTTCTTCGCTTCCAAATAACGTCTCCCTTTGGCCTCATAAAACGAACTAGCGGGGTTGATGGATAATTCTTAA